>NW_009259857.1:1819597-1897097 GCF_000687185.1 Egretta garzetta
TGCTGCTACCCAAGTGCTTTTAGCACTTCCCCACTGAGGCCTAGCATTGCTCTTTACAGTAAGCAGGCAGTTGGTGTGAAATAGCTTGATGTTTTAGCCTGTGACTAATGTTTTTCCTCAGGAAATTCTTACTGTTCATTGCTGAGCAATAGAGATTTGAACCACAAAATAACATCCACAAAATAACATTTGTCTGCAGATCTGGTACAGAACCGCATGTTGCATTTAGGAATTATTTTTTAGCTATTGCTAAAACTGAAGGTTTGTGCTGCCTGTGCAAATCTGATTTGAATTGGTGTAAAGCAGGTTAACTAGACAGGAAGTAATTGGGCACTGATATCTGACATAGGTAGATTATGCCTACAAAACCTTCTTATCAGAGGAAGCCATGTGATTTAATTTGATAATGTGCACTAATGAAATACTAAGCATAGGTAGCAGCCCTTCAGTCACTTGCAGTTCTGTGTTCCTTTTCCTGTATAGTTACAAAGTCACTCAAATAACAAAACAAACCCTTAAATTCCAGTGTGTTTTGTAAAGCAAGTCACTGAAAAGTCAAACTACATGCTGATTTGCCCTTTTACTTTTCTAGTCCCACACTGTCCCAGATGGACTCTATTCTTCTTTTCCCACCTCCGAAGTGCCAGCCATTTGTAACCACAACTCAACGTTCTCTCACTTAACCTTGAGACATAATTACCGTATCAGCTACTGAAAGGAAGCTGGTCTGGTGAAGGAATATATACAGAGGAGTGAAAGGGTTGCGTGGACTGAAGCAGTAGACAGCACTGTGCTTGTGAATGGAAGAGCAGAGGGCACGGGGCTTTACAGGGGTTTATATATCTACCTGGACTGCTCCACAGTGCTAACTTGCAGGTATTAGTTTCCTATGACTTTTTGTGTTTAGTGGGTGGGGCTCAATATGTAAGGAAAAGGTCATTAACTAGTAAAAAATACTATGTCCTTCAGCAGTTGCACATGACCTCAGTATGTCAGTGGCTCTGTGTTTCTAGGTGGCTTAATTTTTCATTTCCTTCCTTTGTGGGTATGTCAGGTAGACAAAAGTGTGCTTAATGACACAGAAGCCTTGCCTCCAGTCAATTATGATCTGGTAGTGACATGCACAATCTTACATTTATGGTAAATAAGTTGGTCTATGATAAGGCGTGTTGCTAACTAGCTAATAAATCAGTTGATCAAAAAGACAGAATAACCATGTATATGAAATATTTATATTTAAAATTGTATAGACAGGAAAATTTCATTACCACTTGAAGGTGACTGGATCTTTATACAGTGCGACTCTTCTTAAAATAAAAGTTTATGTTCTGAAATGACACCTAGTGACAACAGTGGGAAGGAATTGTACCAGGGAAAGAAAAACCTTTTTACAAGAACCTTGTAATATAGTTGGAAATAGTAGCTCTTATCTCCAGTGTAGACAAAAATACTAAGGTACTTTGAGAAAGTTTGGAAAAACAGGCTTTGGGATGCTCTCTTACTTTCTGTGTCTGGTTTACATTTAATATATTGTTTGATGGCAAACACCAGTTCTGAGAGTTAACTTTTTTTCTTTTTATAGACACTTTGTTAAAAGTTGTTCCCATGTAGCAGTTTACCACTGGGGTATCTCTGGGAATTTCAAAGCATCTCTCTGATCCTGCATTTATCTCAGGAATGCTGTGTCAGAAATCAAAACGCTCCTCATATCTTAAGGATTATCAACTTCCCAGCCATAGCTGGAGAGTATACAGTAACAGCTATGTGAGTGAAACCTTACTGAAAGGCTGCCAGGTTGCAAGACTTTGCAAACAACTAGGTGTATGTGTTCATTCCCATGCCAAAAATCTTCCCCTTATCTTATGTGAAGATGCAATCTTGTGATTAGTGGGTGCCAGGGGTTTATCATGATAAAATTCAAGACTTGCATTGGCTTTTTCTCAAGATCCACAGGGACATGAATTAATGCTCTAATTTCAGTAGTGTCCACACCCAGCAGTTTTCTTTAGTAGTAATCTTGTAGAAAAAAAGGGGATGGGGTAATGCAAGCAAATTTAAATAAAACAGAAATAAAAATAACCAAAGCTTAGGATAAAAAAAAAAAAAAAAGACATTTCAGTTAGTCTAATAAACCCCATAACCTATCACTTGCCATTTTTACTGTGCAATTTAAAATAAAACCTTGGTCTCTCCTGCCTTCTACTGCTCTTTGTGGAAACATTCAATAATCATGTCATTATAGGAAGCTGATGCTGAGGGTTCAGAGGAATATAGGCTCTTAAATCATGGTCTTGCACTATAGAGCTTAAATCTGCAGTTAAGCTGTAACTTAGAGAACAGATATGTTAATAAGCTTGTTTATCTCTTTGGAACATCGTCTATAAGCTGCTTAGTTTGGCTCAGGCTATGTTTATGCATTTGTCAGTCAGTGGCATGCATGTGCCTTTGTAATGGTTGGTTGTGGTATTTCAGTTAAATATAATCAAAGTCCTTTTTTTGTGTGTGGAATGAATACATTTTTGACTTCATTGATTTGGGCCTCAAATGTGAAAAGAATAAACTTGTCGTTGAGAAGATTACATCTACCAGGTGTAGGTAGAGACAAAATATGAGAATGGGGGATCTGTAGGTCAAGGCGCATATGCTGTGATGAGAGGCTTGGCTCCTTTGGCACGCCAACGCTTTGCGTTCTGCAGGGCCCGAAGAGGCAATCCATTTGAAGTCTTCTCCCTGCCAAGCTGATTTTCAAGTTTTTACAAAATTGATTGTATTCTTTCTATCATCTCTTCTCTTCCCCACCCCCCCGCCTCCCCGGTCTCTCATGGTTTTGAGAGTCTCTTATTCTTCCTTTCTCCTTGGGTGTTTTAAGGGGCACATAAGAGAACGGGTATTATCTACAGACAGTAGAGCCCATAGAATGACACTGACATGGCAGGGTGCTTTCCTGGCTCACGAAGTAGAGGTAAAAATAAGTCTCTGATCCTCTTTGGTCTTTTGCTTATTGTGTAGGAGCCCTGCAGTCAGTGTCATTCTGATAACATGGAACAAGACTAATTTCTTTTGGTTTTGAATTAAAACCGTTATCCCATAGGGAAACAGACAAGCAGTCACCTGTGTTGCTGTTCAATACTAAAAAATGGAACACTAAGAATTAAATCTGTATAAATTCCTGTATGTCAAGAGGAATCAGAACTCATGCAAGTATTTTTAAATTATAGTGAGGTCATCAGTTTGGCCTGGCCCATGTTGTATCAGGAATATTTGACTCACACCCAAGGAAAATTTGTAACTTGAAATACATTTCAAATTAACTGCAGACTTGCCAACTTCAAAAAAATAAATATTTAGGAAAATGTACTCAAAATTTAAGAGATATTTATAGATATTTTGTATCTATTATTGAAACAGAAGAATCAATGATCTGAAACCAAGAAAGCTTTCAATAAGTAAATCTGTCTAGAGTTTGGCAGAATAGATCATTATTGTGTAAGCCTTTGTCTGTGATGGAAGTCAGTGTTCAGCTCAGTGGTCTGTGCTCATTCAGCAGTGAATAATTGTCTGCAACACGAAGGCTTCTTACACTTCAGCATAATTGGGACTAATAACACACTGACCTTCTGGCTAGGATGTATTTATGTGGCTAGTTCTCACTATGCCTGACCTACGTTTATCAGTTCAAGTGCTGTAAATTCCTACTTTAAGGTTTAAATATTTTATTTTAAATTAAAATAGGCAAACGTCTGATATAGTCGTGTAAACGAGTCAACTAAAACATTATTTTTAGCATAGTGCTTGAGGTCTGCTTGAAATATACCTTAAGAATTTTTTTCAATTTTTTTATTTTTGATTTTATTTCTCCTTTATCTGAATATTATGAGAATGGCTGTTAAGATAAAAATGTAACCCAAAAGTATAGAGTTAATGGAAATGGTGTGATAATGTGAATGTTAAGAAGTAAAATGTATTGATGGTTTTCTTCTAAGTGACATGTCTCTACCTATGTGTGAGGTTGCTTAATGTATGTTGTTATTCTGATTAAATTAATGCATGATTACAGATTTTTTAAAAATACGTTATTTTTGTAGGTCTAAGGAAATACAGTATAAGGCCACTTACTGATGATTATTTTCTTCATGTGTGTAGCAATATTTAACTTTTTAAGAAATGCTTATCAGTTTAGCTACAAAAAAGGACTGGCTTATCTGTGTAATCTTTAAATGCAAGTGCCCTATTACTTTGAGGTAAGTTGAAAGCACATTAATTTAAGATGTTTCTCTGACAAATTTACCTGATTTAATAACGTGCTAAACACTCCATGTTTTCCACATAGTTTATTTACTACAATATTTAATCTTGATTTTTTTCACTGTCTCATACGTTCTTTCTGCCAGTTGCATTAATTTTACTTATACTAGCATTTAAATAATCTTTTGGAAGAAGAACACAAAGGAACATTAATGGTTAATGGCAGATATTTCTGTTTCAAAGTAGTTGCATTTCCACCTGAATCTTTAGACAAAATATCATATTGCTACACAAAGAAGGAAAACTGTAGGAATTTCAGAATGTAAATAAACAAACATGACCAATATTTATGCTTAAAATATCTGAATTATGTGGTAAATATGAATCTGTATGTGATTGCTGAGCTGTACTTTCATACCTTGAAGAAGGCCTGGAAATGGAAGCTCCTAAAACAAATCCTGAAACTGTCACGTCAGTCAGTTGCACCATTAGAAGGGAAGACATACATAGCAGTAAATACTACATTACAAATAATGCAGCAATGTGTAGCTATAAAGTAATTATGTTAAGATACTTCAATGTTTTGGTTTGTTGTTCTTCAACTATTCTAAGGATTTTTTGAATCAGAAGGTCATGGCAACTCACCAGAAGATGGAGAGAAAGTACATTCAGAGTTTGGGGTTTCTTTACATCATGTTTTTGGACACCACCCAGTGCTGCTTTTGGCTGTGTGCTTCAGATTGACACAGCTGTCAGGAGAAGGGACCTTCTTTCTTCACCAGAAATACTGTTTATTTTATTTCGGCCGGAAAAATCGGAATAATTTCAGTTGGCTGTGGAAGATCACTACCTAAAATAAATTCTGTTCAGAGCTAGTCTGAGGCTAGAAAACAGCTTTCTGGCGAGTTGTTCAAAGCCTCTGTTTTCTTCCAAGGTTCCAATTTTTTAATGTGAAGCAGCAGTTTCTCCAGCCCCTATACAGTTGCCTTTTATCTTGCTGAATAGTTATGGAGCACAGCAGAAGTCTATGGCTGAGGTGCATCACTAACACTCTGAATCCTTAAGCAAGCTTGCAACAGAGGGGACCAAGATCTGACATGAGCTTTAAATATAGGAATTATGGTAGAATTTATGAAGTAGATTTTTAAAATTTTTTATTTTTTTTTTAACTAAAAGCTAAAACTCGTTTTTTTCAGTGGGATATAATAAACAACCCAAGTTTCTCAGAAAACTTTGTGAGAGTTGGTGTCTCTTGCTCAAAGCATGTGGTGACTGTGTCTGGAATACATGTGTGCATGCCCATGTGTACTGTTTATAAGGCAGCATACATTCTTCTGTATTTTGAAGTCTGAAACTTGTACTTACTCATTTTTATTCCTTGAATCAAAGCAGAAGGATTGATGTTGGGTAATTAAAAAAAAAAAATAGAGCCTGCTAACAGGTCTACTTTGCAGCTGTGTATTCGTGCCGTACTCCTGGTGCTAGTAATCAGAGTATCTTCCTTAAAGTGAATGCCATTGCTAGATACTGAAAACGATAATGGAAGTGCTAGAATGTAATTCCTTTTTTATGTACTTCATGGAAAATAAGTTACTGAAGATGAGTGTAGCAGCTGTACTTGTATTCCCAAACTTCTACAGATCTGAAGGTGAGAAGGTATACAAAAGGTCTTAAAAGGCAAAAGAGAAAATTGTGGTCACTCAGTGCTGTCTGTGGCAGCCCAGGAAAGAAAAATAAAGCCTAATTCCTTTGCTTGAATGCACCTCTCCTTGGGTGGCTACAGAGAGTCTGGCAACTTGCTGGAACTACTCCCTCAGTGCAACTACACTTAAGCACGCTGAAGGTCAGTAGAAGGAAGGTCAGGAAGGAATGATAATATATAGTTGTTGTAGTGAAACAGCACAGAAAATGGAAGACTCTTCTAGCTGGGATTTCTCTTGTCTTCACTCATCGTCAGCTCAAGGTAACAGCTCCATCTGCACACAGGCTTCCTTGCTCCCATGCAGTTCCAGATCTGTTACTTGCCCTGTGAGCAGCTTCTTGACTAGTGCTAAAAATCACACCCATTCTAAAGTTTCTTCTTGATTCTTCCAGCATGCTCATTTCTGTATTTTCATCTGAAAGGGAGGGGTTCTAGTATATAAAATTAATCGAAGTTCAGCCGTTTATGTGTATTTTTTTAAGGTGTGGGTCTGGCTTGCCCTTTACGACTTAAAATACCACCTGTTTCGTAGTTCCTGGAGCTCTAAGTAGAGTCAGAGAGTGGGATTGGTAGCGTTCATAGCCATTCAGAGGACACAGCCATTCTGATTTGATGTTTTGAAAGAATTCTGATTAGCTTTAAGCCATGGAAACAGAAAACTTCTCTAGAAGCAGTGACAAGACAAGGGGTAATGGTTTTAAGCTAAACCAGGGTAGGTTTAGACTAGATATAAGGAAGAAGTTATTTACAATGAGGGTGGTGAAACACTGGAACAGGTTGCCCAGAGGGGTGGTGGAGGCCCCATCCCTGGAAACATTCAAGGCCAGGTTGGACGGGGCTCTGAGCAGCCTGATCTAGTTAGTGGTGTCCCTGCTCCTGCGGGGGGGTTGGACTAGATGACCTCTAGGGGTCCCTTCCAACCCAAAACATTCTATGATTCTATAAAGATTTGTTTTTACCCTCAAGGTAATTTAGTGTTTTCCAATGTAAAATTAATTATATGAATGATAAGTTTTGAACAGACACTACCAGTATGTGCACAATTGCCATCTACATGTGCACCAAAATTTGTCACTAAACATTCTCCCATATCACCTTGCATCCCAATATAATTGGGTGTGCATTAGTTAGCAAGCAAATGGATAATTGTTTCTGTAACTTAGTGAGTGTGGAAGGAAATATTTCCAACTCATGCACTGAGATTTCATAGTGTCCACATGAGTAAACACGTATTTGTAACATGCCTGTACAATTCGGGTTTAATATTATTGATCAGTATTTCTTGAATTGGATAGCTATATATAGCTATATATAGTAAAAGAACTTAAAATCTGTAAAGGAACACACATGGGCTTCAGTGCTGGATGATGAATGTTGGAGAAGTGTCCAAAAGTTTACTATGTGTGGGTGTATCTTGTACTCAGTAAACTTGTATTGATTTCCCAGCTTCTTCCAGGTATTTGAATGTGTGTTATGGAATGGTAGTAACAGTTTCCAGACAGTGAATGTCACAGAATCCAGAGTGAGAGATCCCCTTCTTATACCTGGGTGATATTAGTAATGTGGCTATAATTTAGAAGACAGTCTAAATATATGAAATTTTTTTTAGTGCATTGTTCATGTTTCAGGGAAACTGACATGAACATAGGGGCAAAATTCATGGTTTAGGCACAATATCTTGACTTGGGGCTCAGGTGTTGTTGCTTCTATTTTTTTAGTGTATAGTTAACATTAGCAGTCACCCTTATAATGATATGACACGTACTGCCTCCAAGTATGGTCCCTGCCTACTCCTGCCATTAAGGAGGGTTGATTTAATCAGTAACGTGGTCTAGGTTCTGTGACATCCTTTGGGCTGAAGGGAGTCAGATATAGTCTTTTTTTCCCCATTCTGGCAAGAACTATTTTAGAAATATTTGACAGGACTTCTTTGGTTGTTATTATCACACCTGAATTTGGGTCAAGTTTTTAAGTTCCCTTATTTAGAAAATTAGTTTTTTAAAGCTATTAAGGGAATACTTTCAGTGTGTAGTTATAGTACTGTCAACAAAAGATGTGATTAAATAAATTGAATGTTGAAGACTTTCGGCTTACAGTTAACACCAGGTAATTAAAAGTAAGCGCTGCTGTGGGAGTGCATTATATATCAGCTGTACTCTTTACCTCATTAGCTGGGTTTTTGCATGTTTATGGAGCTAACTTGCAATTAAAAAATGCCTTTAACGTATGCTTAACAAGGCCTTTTAGGTATTTGGAATAAAGTACTACAGTTTAATTGAAATTGGTACAGCATAAATAGATGTCTTAGTAACATGCGAGATAAATCTCCATGCCTAACTTGTCACTTTGCATCTTTTCCTCTTGTGTAATCTTTAATACTGACTATAAGGCCTGACATTTAACTTGTATAAAAGATGGAGATTCTCTCTTCAACTCCAAAGAATGTTTTTATTTGTTATAGAAGTAAAACTTGATGACACAATATACTCAAAGTCATGCCTTGGCCATATTTTGAAGATGTGTGAATGTTTGTATGTGCACACGGATATGTGTTAGGATGTTTTTAGCTCTAGTATATCCTTCCTCAATTAGTCTTCTGTTCTGCATTAGAATACCAGAAGTAGTATGCTGTCAAGACAGCATTCAGTGTTTATCTTAATGTTTTCATTTTTAATACTGTCATGTCTTTTGTAAATAGTTGCCTGAGGTTTAAAACAAAATCTTAGGGAAACTAAGGGGGAAAGTAAAACCTACTTGCAGGTCGCTTATCCCACTGATCTTCTAACTGTGTGCTTGTGTGTCGGGGATTTTGCAGAAGTGGATGAGATATTAAAGTGTACCATGAAAATTACACATGGGTGAAGTGTCATTTAGGTTAAGGTAGATTGCCAAAGATGATGGAAAAAGAAAATAGGGAAGGGACGGTACTTTTGCAGGACATAGAAATGTATGTGCTAGGTGTATAAACAAGGATCATGATGTATGAATACTTCATACAGTATTACTTATTAACATTTTGTCTTGACCTAGGAGTGTCGTTGTACCACCGAAGAAATCAACCATTTCATCTTCTACAGCTGCTATTGGTATTCCTACAAATGCTGTCAGCGTGGTTTCTTCTTTAGATTCAGCCCAAGCCCCGGATTTGTCAGGAGAATCTCCTGGTGAGTAAGGGTAAATAGAACAACTCAAATCCCAGCCCTTCCTCTCTTGCTTCTTCCTCCCTCACCATTCACTCTGAGTACAAATGAACAAGTTTTTTTTATGTGTTTTGTGCTACGTGAAGGTGATACATTTTTCAATAGTTATGCATATTTCAAAACACTGTAGAGGAGAACAATTGTTTTTCAGACATTAAGTCATTAGTTTCCTTCCACTGTAATACTGATTAGTGTATATATATAATCTGTCTATATGTGAGTCTTGCTTATTGATACTTATTGCTGGTTGTATTTTCTTAAGGGAAAATGTGCCAACAATCTGGGAATTTTTACACTTTTTTTTTTTTTTTTAAACTACTGGAGTATATGTGGTATAACATGTCCTAAATTATCAAGTCAGACAAAAGGACCTTTGAGACCTTTGTATCCTGCATACTACTTTGTCTATATCTTTCTCTATATCTTTGTCATATGCCCTCACATAGCAGCTTGCAGGCTTGCATTCAGTATCAGTGTGTCTAACAAAGACCAGTATTGGATATCTTGCAGGAAAATAGATGTGACTAGGTTAAGCTGGACCAATTGTCAGTGATGTTATATGGGTTAATGAATATAAGAATTCATCCTTTTTGATATTTTCTGAGAGTTTATCCCCCAGATCATTTTATTATTCCCTCTTTTGATGCTGTAGCTACACAAATGTAAAAAATAACCTGTTTATAAATAAAAACCCTACAAAAGTAGTGTTGTAGTTAAAAAAAAAAAGCTTTTCTAAGCTACTTGGGAGTTCTTTTGCCTTTAACTGGCAGAACAAATGCAAATGTCTGAGCAACATTTGTCGTAAGTTCAAGATTTTTCACAGTTTTTTTTTAAAAGCAAGCATACTATATTAAGTTGTATTTAGTATTAATATGGTGTATTCTAAAGACTACTTCTTGTTACAGGTTTTTTGTTATGTAAAATACAAACTTATTTATAAATTGTAGGGTATCTGTCCAAGGATTATATGTGTTATTGCTAAGTAGGACTGAAAATTATATACAAGTGTTTCCAATAGCTTTAGCCTGAGGTCAAATTCAGTGTTGATGCTGAACTAATTGCTTTGGACAGTTTTTTCAGTGGGGACAAAATTGAGTAGGTTGTTTATAAGCAAGTGGTCCTTTGAACCCTTAGTCTCTCTGGTCATTCTGTATGAGATAAATGATGTTTAACCTTATATGCTGTGTCAAAGGCATGCTTTTCTACTTAGCCATGTTTAAGTCACAAGGCTATGTAGGTTCTCATAATTGTTTGTGCCCGTGAAGTTTATCGTGAAGACTTCGAACTGATTTGCATCTTAATCACAAAAATCTCAATCTATGCCTGATTATTGGTGTTTCTTTTCAATGTTTGAGTTTCTTGCTTCCTGTTTCTATGAACCTACATCCAAATTGCAAAGACTGAGGAAAAAAAGTGTGATCTGTGGTCATGTCCTCTAGTACTTGTGTGTCTGGAAGATATTTGTTGCCATCTTCAACTGCCTATTGCATTTCTTGGGAAAATCAAAAAGAAAAAGAAAAGCTCTTGAAATTTAGTATGTTCCTATTATTTGCAAAAGGGAGAACTCACTTCGTCACTGAAATTGCAGGAGGTAGAACTATACTAGTCTAGGAATATTGTTTGGGCTAGGGAAATTAGCTGTCTCTTAAAATGTCACAGTTTTTTGGGGAAGACTGGCCTTGAGCAGCTAATCTGTTTTTAAAATAATAAAAACTTACCTACATTGAAATGGTTTAAAATAGTTGCTAATTTGTTAACTTACTGGTTTATCCAGCTTAGATGTGGGCTTAATTATTATAATTTCTGAAGTCAGTATTCACTTGCTTTTAATAGAAACAAAACAGATGACCATTGATTTCCAGATTTAGTCAATCTTTTAAGAACGTATAAAAGAAAAAATAAGTGCTTCTGTGCCTGTAGAATGTATAAGAAATCCAGACAATAAACAATAGTGATGTAGTTTGTAACTGTGTGACTTCCAGCATGTCTGGGAGTTTTGGCAAAAATTGGACGTGTAATCTGAACTGATATGCATAAAAAGAAACTAATCAGGATTAAAAATAGTAGACATGTTTAGACTGGCAATCTAATTAATTAAAAGAAGAAGTAAAGGGATAAATGAAATCATGCCTTAAACAGATTAAAATGTGAGACTGTTTCTTTTTTCCCCAGTAAAATAATGGCATGGAAACAAAAATTTTGCAGAGTTGGAGTGGTTTATATTTATGTTGCTCTCATAAATTGCACACATTTAAGTTTGAAATAAAGTTCTGTATAAGGCCTTTAACTTTTTTATTTGAGGATACAAGTAGCAATAAGTGAGCTTCCTGTAAAACCAAAATGTAATACGTATAACTTTCCCCGAGTTCAAATCACATGTTCTTTCACTAATTTTTGTTTTCATGCAGCAGAGAATCAATACATTGTTCTCATTTTTTTCAGCTGACATTCAGTCTGTTTACTTTTGTAATTAAGAAAAAAAAGGAATTAAATCTTTTTTAAAAAGTGCTGAGACTAGGGGTTTATGTAGTGAATATACATTTTTGGCTTTTTCACATTTTATATAAAGGCTATTCCTTAAACATTATTGCTGCATTTAAAAATACATTTCAGCTGTTTTCTAAAGTCAAAGAATTTTTTAAAGTGAGTTTTGTATGTATTTGTTTGGTATGTTTTTAAAACTGATTAAGCAAACAGAACCTTAATAACATGTAATGCTTTACTGTGGAGACTTGAGTTGATTTACTCCAAACCAGGGGTGAACGGGAGATACAGACAAGTGATGGGGTTGTAATGTGTACATAAGCATAATTTGGGAATGAGTTTTATATAGTGTGTGAGCATCCTCCACCTGTAAATTTGATGTCAAAATTGCCTGGTCAGGGTAGGTCAGTCCGTGTGGTTCCAGATGCCTCCATTGACATTTGCGTGCGCTCAGAATTCATCAGCCTCCTTCCCAGTATTTTTCCTGAAGTTTGCATCTTGCCTCTATAGCTCAAGGTCTGTGAGTATCTCTGATATTTGACCCTTAAGATTGTCCTAAGCTCATATCAAGTGGATGTGACATGTCTTGGCCTACCAAATACAAAGTGTTGACAAGTTGGAAAGATAACCATCTAAGCTCACTCTGTTCCTCTGATACTTTGAAAGAGGGTGAAAACATGTAATGGCCTCGGATAGCCTGGCCTTTTCGCCGGAGAAATTTCTTCACCTTTACTCATTCAAGCTGCAGAGTATTTCACAGCACAAAAAGCCTTTCCTGAATACAGATGTGCCCCTTGTGGTCTAACTTGCCTGTCAGTACGTTGCTGATGGCTGATATTTGGGTTGTTGGTCTGCTGGAATTGCTACTCCAATTGTTGAAAGATCTTGGAAATTAATGGAGAAAAAGCCCCTTCATGGTCCATGTTGGGCCAATCATTTGTCTCTTGCAGAGAGTAGTATTGAGCAAAAGTGCATATTTACTAGTAATAATCTAAGGAGGAGGAATTTACTCAGGTTGTTTCGTCCTTGGAGTGGCTCATAGGCTGAATGTGAGATTTGATGCAGAGATTTTACACATGCGGTGTCCAGGAAGGGCTACTGGAAAGGCAGGACTAATGTTTGGATAGGCAGGACTTTGTGGAGTTCTCTGAGCTATTGTGAATATGCTAGTGGGATGCTTGTGGTTTTGTTTGTCACTTAGTTTTCCTTTTAAATGTTTCAGTTACAGTTGTAATGTTCTGAAGTGGTGTGAACTTTTTTGAACTGTTTTGCAGTTTGCACTCCCCCTGTTTTCTCTGATGTTCTGAGTTTCTCTGTTTATCTACTTGAAGGATTTCATGTGTTTTGTTAGTGCTTCACTCTAAAGAATGCAATCTTGAGGCTTTCACTATTAAGTTTGCAAATGGTTGTTCAAGTATAATTTTTATAAAGAGGGAGTATGAAAAGTCTGTAGGAAGCAGGAGTGAAACGCATCTTGTCCTTACTGACACTCTGAGTGTAGAAAACACTGAGAAATTCCACTCGATTTCTGTTGCCTGCCTCCTCCCCATTGTCCTTGAAGTTCTTTGAGTTTCACTTGTTTTGCCTCTGAGCCACACAGAGTTGCCAGCAGGATTTCTGGTTCTCCCAAGCAGAGGCATGGGCTGTTCCTCAAAGTGGGAAGTCATAAACACAGCCATCTCAAAGGCTGAGGTGAAAAAGGAGGTGGATGCTTCGAAGAAACCTGGGAATAAGCAATAACAGGACATAAAAAAGGAGTTGTGCTTTTGAATTCTAGTCCTACATATAGGAAAATACAAGTTTTCTCCCACAAGTGGCTTGTTTTGCAAAGAATGGTATTCGTTGATTATTTTTTTTTTATACATAGGTGAAAATAATGTTGAAGTCTTGCAATAAAACAAGTTAGCGGGAGACAAGCTAAAGTTAAGAACGAATATGAAGTGAGTTACCATCAGTGCAGAGGTAGTTCAAGGAATTCACTGGATTGTAGTAACTATTTCAAAGAGAATTCCGACTTTACATTGACAGTGTTGAAGGTTAGTTATCAAAGCAGAATGACACTCTTAAAAATCTCAAATGCTAATTATATGTAATGGAAATGGTTTAATACCATTTCAGTATAAAAACTGTTCTAAAACAACTTCTGTCTAAAGAACACACCATTGTTTTGTGAAATCTGTTTTGGTTTAACCTACAGATGTGTTTATGTAACAGATCCCTTATATTAGCTTGTAAAACCTTTCATTGTAGTCTTGCATTGTACACTTCCAGCCCCAGAAGTGCATTTTTGAATGCGGTTACTATTTTACCAGATACTCCTTTCATAAAGGGCATAAGTGTATTTATGTATGGTAGGACTGTTGTACAATATTAAGACGTATCATTATTTAATTCTACTCTATTTTTTTTACCTCATCTCCATCCTCCCAGAGTAAAGTATAACATGCACTACTTGTGTATCGCCAAGCGTACTTTGTAAATGTATATGCAAAAGCATAAGGATCTTGCACAAGGAGTTTCTTTAACAATATTTTATTGCTAGAGACATTATTTGTTTCGACCCTTGGGGACCTTGAATAAACAATAAGGTTTCACTGTAAGGGTGCTAGACAGATGATCTATTTGCATTTTCTTTTATGTTCTTGCAAATGTCTGTAAAACTGTCAGTTTGAAGGAGCCAGTTTATCAGTGAAAGGATAAGGAAGAGATAAGTCAGTTTAGTTCCACATGTTTGAAGTAGCTACTGCACTTACCCACATGTGTGTTGTGGATGAAAATATGCTACTGAAGTATTTTAATTTTTTTTTTTTACTAAAGGCATGAGAAATAGTAGAATAAAACTCCACTTCTGAGTTAAAGTCAAAAAAGTACTTTCACAAAACAAAATCTGAATGCAAAAATTACTATGCCTAATCCTATCAAAACCCCCCTGAATTTCTCAGCCATGATAAATCTGAGATTCGCCCCTTTTAGTGAAATACATCCAAGTTTGGAATGTGGATTTAGGTGATGATAAGCATGAAGCAATTCAGGCCATAAATATCCTTACATAATCTTCAAAAAGAGTATGAGTTTATATGGGTGCCTGCCTTACGCTGTTGTCAAATTCAAATTATCTGTGCTTTTTTCTGTTATGTCTATATTTAAAAGTTGATTTTTCACTTAAAACTCTATAGACTTTTACATTTATACCTAATCTGTTATGCAAAATTTGTTTTGATTTCTAGAAGAAAAAAATCATATCCTGTGTTGTCAGTGATTTCCTTTTCCTCCCACTCTGACAATTTTTACTACCATTGTGTGCAAAACCAGAATACCAAATAAAAACCCAAACCCATCCCACAAAATAAAAACAAACAACAACCCCCCCCGGTTACCCTGGATTGCGTGTATGTGTCTCTTACCCTCGTGATGGCTCTTTTGCCCTTTCATTGTCCTTACAGATGTTTCCCTTGATTTTTTTTTTCTATTTTTTCCTTCAGTTATTTTGTCTGTGGCCTAAATATTACCTTGAATTATTTTCATCTCATTTAATTGTAAAACTCATGCTACTGTGCTGTCCTGTTAAAGTCTTATTTTTTTACTGATAAAGTGATCCTTGATTTTGCTATGCATTTAATATGGTGGGATTTTAGTTGTATATGGTTTTGACTTTCTGATGTACCCAATAATAAGTGGAATACTGGTCACTACATATAAATGTAGTAAAGAGGATGGAAAAATTAATCTAACAAGACATTCTGCATGTGCAATCTGCATGTTGAGAGGACTTACTTATTTTGAAGGCTTTGGATGCCATTTCTGTTTTATTTTCTGTTGAACTACCCGGGTCAGTGTGCTGATTTCCCCTTATGGATGGTGTGTGGGCTTAAGTCCACTAATGGGCACGTGGACTTAAAAATATTTTCAAGGTAGAGGGACTTGTTTAATGAGAATAGGGATGTTGGGCTTTAGAGAGAAAGCTGGGAATTCTAGTGAAATTATTTAAGTATAAAGTTTATCATGAAAATGAAATAATGGCTTTAAAGTCTGTGGGCTTTGTTTTGTTTTTCTGTACAGGAGGCTCCGTCCTAATTTTTGGCGCATCATTTGACTGCTTTTCCTTCAGGAATACCCAAAATACTTTTGGGTGGTTTGACTATGTAAAACTAGATCTTAAAGAAATGGAATTATATCCATGAAAATATTGAAAATAGTCACAGAATCTAGTCATCACCATTGAAATTTTCAGAAATGTCTTTGTTTTCCTTTTATTGGATAAATTATTTCTGACCCTGTCATCCCATACAAAAGTAAAAATAAGAGCTTCATGTTGAAATTATGAAAAGTGTAAGTGAATCACATTCACAAAGATATGTCCTTCCTATGGGAAAAAAAAAAAAAAAGGGCAAAACTTTTCACTGTTTTGATGCATTAGTTTAATTTATAGTTTCTGTGCTGCCTTTGAAGGAAGGTTGGAGAAAAACATCTCCAGGCAGGAAAAAAACCCCAAATGAACAAACCCACAAAACCCCAGCATTTCTGGGAGGAAGCTCTGTGTGCCAGTGTTTTGGAGCAAAAGTTTGAAATTTGGCAGGAGAAATAAACTTAGTATCTCAGGGATCTGTCTTTGCCATCTTCTTACAAATCTATTCCACTTAACTCAAGTAGAAAGACTTTGAAAAGTTGCAGTTGACACATTTTTGTAGGCACTTTCAAGATCTTAGCAGCTTATTTCCAGACAGGTTGCATTTAACTGAGCTCACAGTGTAGGTGGGATGATCAGGAATTTTTCTGTAGTTATAGTTCTGAGAAGGGTCACATCATTGCTAAGGTAGAGGTGAGAACTGAAATGATTAAACTCTTCTCTTTCATGCTTTTTTCCTTTTATTTTTTTTCTTCCCCCCCCTTTCCAGCAGCATAAGAATCTGAAACTGGCGAGGTGAGAGGAAAGCGAATAGGACAGGGTCTAAGGTTGGAAAGAGATAGGATTGCAGATGGACTAGAAGCAGTTATGCTCTTGGGAAATGCACAGAAATCTGTCTGCTAAGATTCATTCCTCTCTATAGTTTGGAATGCAATGCAAGATTTGTGAGTCACCATTCCTATCCTGGCAGCAAATATCTGTGAAATCTCTGGCTGTCTTGCTTACCCCCTCTTCATCATTGCTAATACCAATCCATACTGCAGTATGGAGGTTGTCTTTCTCTTTATATACTGAGCAGCAGAATTTAGTATTTACAGATTCCTACTCTGCTGATGAAAGCCATGTAGTGTCAATTTGACATAACACAATTCTTTTTGTAAGCGTAGGATACATAAATGACCCAGTCTTCCCTATCAACCTTTGAATAATTGATGTGGCAAAGTTAATAACTCATTTATGAGGTTATACCACTGCCATCATGCTAATGATGCTGGCAGTGCAATGGAGAATTTTATCATAGCTGTCTTTGTCAGAGTCCTAGTGTTGCAAAAATTTAAGCCAGGCTGTTGGAAATACCCACTCATTTTGTATTCTGCTTCATTTTGACACAAATATGTTTTAATTTTAGACAAAAAACCCTGTGCAAGTTGAAATTGGATGAGCGCTTCCAGTAACCATCTTTTGAGATGCTTTAAAATGTTACCATTTGGCTTTATGTTAGCATAAATTAGTTATATATTAGTACACTACAGGAATATTAAGGGTGTAAGACATTATTTGTATTCACTGCTTAAGATTGTAAGTGCTGTTAAATTTCTTCAGAGAGAATCATGGCTTATAAAGCCAGAAGGGATCACTGCAGTCTAGCCTGACTACCTTCACAAAGCAAACTTCATGGCTTCCTTGAGTTACTTTCTGTTTGTGCTAGAGCAAAATTTAAAGTTTACCATGGCATACCTGGTAAATATGAATGTAAGTAAATAGAAGTTTTACAGCAAAGAGAGTTTGAGGTACAAAGAGGTGAAAGGGTTTACCTAGTCCTCACACATACTTGATGGTTTCTCAGAGCTTGAGCTCAAGGCTTTAGTTTCTGGTCCGGTTCTCTAATCTCTGGCATGTTTGCTTATATAATTATTTTATTTATTGCTTTCTCTTGTAGGAAGGGGATCATCTAATTCAAAATTGCCATCTGTCCCTACAGTTTCTTCAGTGCCTGAGGATTCTGCTTCAAACATGAGGTAACTTCTTCAATTGAACATCTGAACAGCTGTGCTGTGGCTCACGTTTTTGGTATTACGGTTGATATTCTGATTCCACGTAGCTTAAGAATGTTGTTTTGCTGATGTTCAATACCTAATGAAGGTTTGGGAAAATATGCGTGTTGGATTATTGATTCCTTTTTATACATGTGTATTACAAAACACTGTCGAAAACTATACTCCTTACTACAAAATTACAGCAACCACCTCCTCTTTTTTTGTTAATCACATGTATCTCTCTACTAGTATTACAGACAGGCTTGAACATGCTTTGGAAAAAGCTGCCCCACTTCTGAGAGAGATTTTTGTGGATTTTGCTCCCTTTCTTTCTCGGACTCTTTTGGGCAGCCATGGGCAAGAGTTGCTGATAGAAGGTACAAGTAAGTTTCCATTTTAAAAAAGGTTTTTTTCTGTGCTTTGTTTCACCTTGGAGACTCAGAATGTCTATGTTTTTTGCTGCTGGCTCTGCCTTAGAAGCTTTCTTCCTGTGTTCCCACGCAGTGCTGTCCACTGGATTTCACTGCCTCCTGTTCCTTCTGTCTTTAGTCCTCTGAAGGTCATTGTGGTTGCCTCCTCATTTTTGCCATCTCTGCTACCTCTTTGTGTCCCATCTCATCTCATAGTTTCCTATGTCTCGTTATGTGGGACCAACTGCTGTTGTCTCTTATTTTCCAAGTTTTCCAAGCCTTCCAGGGAATTGTCCCATAGAAACTGGTGTACGAAAAGCGTTTTGTGAGCCTTAGCAAGAAAACTTGTTGTCAGGGTCAGTGCTTCGATACAAAGTAAAGTACAGCGTATAGTGTACAAAGTTAGGTGCGAAGACCTTGCATTTTTACTGTGTTATTGCAACAGAAGGCTTCTTGGGAACTGCATTAGCAGAGGATGTTATGGTGTATCTCTTGCTTGTGCATCTGCTTCTGTCTTTTTGGCTTCTAATTGGAAGGCAGTCATGAGGTAAGAGGAATACATTGTCAGTATTGAGAAGAATTCTCTGGTACTTCTCAGAAGATGAAGATTCAGGTGCACAGCAACGATCATGGCTCTTCCTGGTGTTGGCTTAAAATGATTGAGCTTGAGGTGACTGAGTTTTTTTTTCTACTGATGGGCTTTCTCCCTGTTTAAAAATGAAGCTCAGTTCTGCAATGCAGATGTTAATGCCCTCAATTTTAAAAAATCATGTTTATTGGAACACTGAATTTAGTAGCGAACATCAGTTTTTCTATTTTCTCATAATTTGGTTATATGATATAAATTGCTTTGTCCACTGATTTTTAGAATGAAAATTGCAGGTTTTGTCCAGTTAAAGGAGTGAATTGAATTAGGGCCTGAGCTTGTTGCAGCTTCCAGTAATAAACATGTTAGAAACTCATGGTTGCTTAACTTGAGCTGATCACTTGCACATGAGCTGCATTTGGACTAATAAATCTAGTTGCTTCCTGGGAAATTAAAGTTCTTTTTTGAAAGCATTTTTGAAACTAGTTGATTCGTGGATTAGGACAGGCATCCTGTATGTAGTGCTGAATATGGTTAACATTGTCAGAAACACAATTAGAGTATCAAACACTGATACGTGTTTTCCTAAAGGTTGCTGATCTCAAAATTGAGGCTTCATTAAACTTCACTGAAATTGAAGTTACTTAGTTTAGGAATTTAGCTTGCCTACCATTTGTGGTAGGAAAAAGTGGCAGGAAAAAGTGTATGAATCGTCTTCTGTAAAACTGAAAAAGATGGGATTCTACTTTTGATTACACATGTGTGCATCGCTTTAGCTGATAAACATTTTAACGGAAGCTGCCTTGTGTACAAATTTATTTCAGTCATTTGGTAAGAATAACAGGAAAGAGATTTCCTCAAAGCTTTATTTGCCAGGAAAGTTAATATCCTATTCAGTTACATTTTTTTTTCTTGTTTGAAGGTAAAGAAAAGATAATCTGGTTTCAAAGTATTTTAACTGTAGTATAGCTTATATACACAGAGAGATGAGTATTTCATAGATTGAATGACCAAAAAAAAGCAGGAAAATTATTGGGAGTGTATGAACTGTCTAGACAAAAAAAAATGCATGTAAGCAATTTTGGGGCCTAAAAACCAGTTATAGACAAACCCAAAACAAAATGTGAATACAAATAATAATAATAGTCAAATTAGTTTATAAACAATTGAGAATATATAATAGGTTACTGCTTGCACTTCTGCTAAGGTTTAGTGTGGGGTTAAGGGTCAAAGTACTAATAAGAGTGTTTGGGATGTCTGCTGCCATGAAACAAAATGGAAACTTGATTGATAGCTGGGGGCTGAAAGGAGAACGTGCAATGGAGAAAGCAAAGGTCATAAAGCCATTTCCCTTCTCTGCATATATAATGACCCAATCCTTCAAGAAATAGCAAAATGTAGATACAGTGGATTAATATAACATATGTTAACCACACTTCTGATCATTTTGACATACAAACATTTATGAAACTGTGAATAATGGAGGTAATGTATTACTATTAGCTGCATCTTTGGATGCGAGGCATGGAATTTATGATCCCCCTCTCACATACATACTTTTATTTTGTGCTGCTGAAGTATAAAATTGAACTGGAAGTAGTATGAGAATCTCAGCTTTCTTTTGATTGTCAAAATGCTTCTAGTCTATTGCACTTCAAAATAGTTTGTGTTAAGAGCTGGTGCCATACAAGGATGCATTTATGTATACTGGTTTTTCCTTTTGTGTAGGTCTTGTGTGCATGAAATCTAGCAGTTCAGTTGTGGAGCTGGTGATGCTTCTTTGCTCTCAGGTGAGGCTTAAGTAACAGCGTTGACTGAAATTGCTGTCTTTGAGTACAATGTAAATTACAGTTAAAATTTTACTTTAAATTTAAGGGTATGGGTAATAGGTAAAAAGATTATGTGCAAGGTCTTTTGATTTAAAAAAAAAAAAAATCATAGTAATTGTGTCTGTTCAGTTGGAGGAGAGAAGATACCAAGGGTTTTCTGTTACCTTTACTATTGAGCATTTACATAACCTTGGTGGTGGCGTGCCTAACTCTATGCTGTCATTTTTGTAAGATAAAATAGAATAAATAAAATATTAAGATTATAAAACCAGATTGATTTCTGCTTCTTGGCATGCTGAATACTCTGCGATGAATAGGATTTTTCCTGTTGTGTGGAGGTTATGAAATGAACGATAAATACTTTTGAAACTCTGTCATTCTTAATTGATTTGACAAGTACTAAGAATCTGAGAAGAATTTAAGAAAGCAACCCTGGTTGTCAGCAGTTTGGGGCATTTGACATTCCTAAAGGCAAAAAGTGATTTTAGACACCTAAGAACCTGAGATTTGTCTGTTCCTGTGGTTAGAAAAGAGCTAGAGCCTAAGGAATATTCTTAAAACTGTGTATGCTACATTAGTTGGATTTTCTTTCGGGGTTTTCTTGCTTTCTTTTTTGTAATTAAATGGAAGACTGTTTTTATTGAGCCTTTTTTTTGGTGCCTTAAAAATGATACCTTTCTGGTAGTAAATTCCCCTACTTAAAACTTTAAAATAGCCTTTTTTAATGGGAATGGTATTGGGCTAGAGGTCAAGGGTTCTGACCCATTTCAAAACCTTTGACCTTCATTTACAACCCTTATGGTTTGCTTGCCTGACGAATAAGGATAATGCAAAATTAATGTTTCTTCACATCGATTTATTCGTTTTAGTGCCTATATTGCCAAATTTATTTAGAGTGTGCTGATAGACGTTTCATGAATACAAATGAAAGAATCATAGAAGGTGTGAAAAATCGATAGTCTGCATTGTCAATAAAGTGCAATAAGAACAATTACTTCTGGAGATTACACCTAATAGATTTTACAATGAACTAGTGAAGAGTAGTTATGTCTTCTAGTGAGCTTATTATTAATGAACATATCTAGAACTTTGCTCATCTAGTTTTCCATCTTCCTCAGGAAATATAATATATTTTTACCTCAAAAGGAATTTAATATTCCTCATGGAACTTTTGGAATTTAGAGGTGGTTGTTTTACGTATGGCAATACTGGAAGTGGGCATTGTTCACAACTTCTAGAATATGAATTTGCTGCTGATTTAAATTGTAAAAGAATCCTTGCTACCGAGAAATCCATGTACAAATTTTACTGTTCATTTGTTAATGTGTTAGAGTAAAACTAATCTGAGTATTAAATATGTGCCTGATGGGTTGGTATTACCATTTTAAAAATTAGTTTTCATTATCCATGCTGCTTGTATCAATAATTAGTGGTTGACCTTTCCTTCTTTTTTGGTAGGGTAATCTAATCTTTTTTAAAATCATGTTGTGCTCTGTACTGTACGTCACTTGTTTGGTTTTGGGAAGTGGAAAGGATAAGGAATAAATGACGCGCTCTAATGCATCTATTTGTCATATGTGTCACAATGCCACTTAATGCTAATCTAATGAAATTGAGGATATCGTGATTGCTTAGCAGTGCTGGTTGCAGAGACTGAGGTTGTTCTTTGTGAAATAGTAGAAATAAACCAGTAAAGTCACAAAGACCTCAAAGTCTTTTTAAAGTTACATAGCAGCTGTAATTTTTGGCAGAATATGAAAAATGATGTGAGAAATGAATCTAAAATTAGCTCCAGATGTATACAGATTGTTCTGGGGTGATAATTACATTTTTCACTTTGAATTTTCCTAATTCAAAGAGGTCAGCATGGCAATCACAGAAGTGATTTATTTTGTTAAGAAGTGAACTGTCTTTTGCTACATGAAAGCTTGAGAGATATGAAATTGAATTTCAAGCCGACATTTTACAGATACTGGGAGGAGATGGGGTTGAGCTTGATTGATTTTTTTCTTTTTTTTTCTTTTTCTTTCTTTTTTTTTTTCCCCCCCAAGATAGGGTGGGAAGTGAAGTGATATCCTTTTTCTAAAATTTTAATTAATTTTTAAGAGGAGATGGAGAGGATGAAGTGCCAAAGATCAAAAGATCAGGTCAAAAACTAGTTTTTAATCACATAAATAATGTGGCATAGTTACAAAGTAAGTATCTGCAAATTTGATTTAAAACTTCACAAATTTGTCAGCCATCATTTTATGAAATTGAAAGATTGCTCTGATTAATACATTTGCTGTTTCTTTGTGCTAACCTCTCGGAAATTTTTTTAAACATTGTATATGTGATGTAAGCACTTAGATTTTTTTTTTTTCTGAAACATCTGAATTTTTTCTGATGTTTATTTAGATTTGTGGCTGAATGTTTTGGTTTTTTTCTCAGAAGTGCAAAATGGAATAATAATATTCCACAAGTAATTTTTTCATAAAAATGTGAAAATAAAGTTCTTTCTCAGGTGACGTGATTTAAAAAAAATTCAAGATACCATTTTGTGAAATTATTTGTGACACCTGGTTAATTTCTCCTCTTGTTTAAGATTCATATATTTAGGCATATGGAAAAAGGCCATTGCTTTTGTGTTTTGGTTTTGTGTTTGTATGTTGATACATTGTTTTACGTTTAACACAAGGTATAAAGGGAAACAGGTGGTCTGAGATACAGACAAAAGGCTTTTTCTAAGACAAAACCAGTTGTGTTTTTTGATAGACACGCTACATTTTGAGACGTGTCTCTGTGTGTATACTTACATTTATATAAATCTATCAAAACATAAAGAAATCCTTCATTTAATATTAGTGCAAAGTGTTCCTGCTTATTTGACATTAATATCATTTTTGAAAGAATCGACGTTGCATTCAAGGCCACTTTATAAAAGCGTTGTGTTGCTCATCCTAATTCAGTCTGACACACATTCCAATAACACTACCTCCCTTCTAGGTTTAAAACTAAATTTATGGCTGAGCATTGTGAAGTGCATCATTTAAAAATGGTTTCAACCCAAAACATCTAATAAATAAATAATGTGTATGGCTACTCAGTAGCAGACTTTCCAGACTAGAAATCATTCCATCGGATACTCAACAGTCCACTATCGGAGAGGGCTGTCAGATAAATCTTATAGTAGCTGCATTCATGTCCTGTAAATCACATGTTATTGTCTGAGCCTTCTGCCAGGTCATCTATTCTTTTCCCATTTATCAGAAATGCATACAGTACAGTGAACCTAGAAGCACCATCTAGTCTGGCCTGGCATCCTGTCGGGGTAATTAAACCAGCCAAAGAGAGAAGTCCTGTGTCTATTATCCCTTTTAAATGAGTGACGTCGGGACGTTAAAGGTTCTCATATGCTATTGTGGGACAAGGCTTCTGCGTGGGGAAACTGTGATACCACCCCTGGATAAAGCATTTTCATCTAAAAAGGCTCTCACTCTATGCCTAAAACGCGAAGGGGCACATATGAATTGAGTGCATGTTTAACCATAAAGCAAATATTCTACTGTGCGTCCTTTCATTTGTCAGGTGTTTTCCTGAAATGCATGACTAAGTAGGAAAACCTGTGATCTTCCCTACTCTCTCACGAAGGTATTAAAAACATTTATCCGTTGCTCACATACATGAAGCGTTTGTCCTATTATTGTAGCTCCCAGGTGAAGAGGTACAAAAATGGGTGAAATAGGCTCCATAATTTTCCATGATGCCTTTGAATTTACAGAATTTGCAGCACTTGAAAAATGCTTCTTGCTGTAGTAAATCAACTGAATTGTCAGTGGAATATGTGTAAGAGAACAAATTAGGTGGTTCTTGTCAGATCCATCTTTGACAAGAGCTTTTTTTCTACTGAATCTAAATTTTCTAGACCATAAAATAAACTTACACTAACCGACTAAAATACTGTTCAGCTCTTGTGTAATTTTCTAAAAGTGGTGGAATGCCCCCCAAGCTTTTTAAAAGTTTGCAATTAAAAATTAATGGATACTACAGCAACTTTTGTGACTCCTCCACCACCACTACTCTCATGTACTCTCTGCTTGCTGGTTCAAAGTGTAAAGGCTTCCTTCCTCTGCCCCCTGTTGTTTTCAAGGGATTAAGGGCACATTCTTGATAGCTGATGGCATATATAAAACGAAGACCAATGTTTTAATACATTTAATCTCTAGGCATTTTATCTTCTAGAAATATTAATATGATATATTGCAATATAACTACATAGCTGTAGCTATTAGATTTATATTGGACCTTGATAAAGTATATCTTTCATGGGGAGATGGAAGAGGGAAGCATAAACTCTGATACTCCAGATATTTTTGTGTGCAGTGATAGCATCTGCTCATATGGCCCAATGAAATATGATTATGGTTGAATATGTCATGCGTTGTGCTGATAGTTTTTGGAGTTATTTTTTGGAGTGAAAAGCACGATCCAAGGCAGTGCATGTGAATCTTAAAAATACAGTAGAGGCTGATTAGTAGTATTAAAGCAGAAAAAATTACACTGTCAATATTGGTCTTAACTGCCTGTCTAGGCAAACTTACAGGTCTTCATCTCTTTTTTTCTTTTTTTTTTTTTTTTTCTTTTCTAACTCAACTCATCAAACAATTATCACTGGTTAAATGGTGAAATGTTTGCAAAAGGTTTTTTAAGGTGATCTTTCATATGCTACTAAATCACTTTGCTAACGGATTTTGTTGCTCATAAAGTAGTCAATATTCATCTTTCGCATGGGCAGTATCTTAGATGCATCATCTCTCTTACTTTGATAAAGACTTACTTAAACAATATCAGTCATGCACCTGTGCAAACAATATGATAGTGTATTCCCCCTAAGGAAAAGCATTAGGATGGTAGTTAAGATTTTAATTTTTCAGAGATTTTTTTTTTATGCTTGTGCGCACACACACAGAGTACTTAAATGTTTGTAAAATGCAATAGGATCTTCAGGCTTTTCTGGGTATCCTGTGCTCAGAAAAAAAGCTTTGTATCACCGATCTAAATTCTTTACGTCAGGAACGGATTTCTGCAGCGTGTTCTAAAATGCGGTAAGCCTTTGAATTACTTGGAGGTTTTAGTTGATGTAGAAGATGGCTGGTTTTCAGTGTTTGTTACTTGCAGAGAACATGCATTATACTGATGCTCTGTGATCTGCACTGGTTCCTAATTTACTTTTAAGTGCAATTTGATGTGATGGATAACTGTAGCGATCGCTATGAAGTTTTAATTGAATTGGGTGTAGGTTATCTAAAGAGCTATGTCACTGTGATACCATGGCAGTTGAACTCAACAGAAGCACTAAAACTCTAACAATATCCTGGTTTAGATACGAAGAGAATGAATGCTGTTGGAATACTTTTTATGTGGCCCAAGTGTTAGATGATGACATTTTAATCAAGATCATATTTTTCCATCTAATCACTTTGTGTTCTAACAGCTGAAAATAAGTTCAAAATGAATTTAATAATGGTTTTAATCTATGATCTTAAAGATGTGTATGTTTTCGTACAGAGGGTAGATTTTGTAGGGATTTTGTAAGCTGCCAAATGACTTTCTATTAATTTTAATGCATGTTCTAATTTCATTTTAAAAGCCATTTAGAAGATGTCAGGAGCTGGAAGTTTTTCTTTTTATACTGTGTGAACTTCTGCCAATAGGATCTTTGTTTTTGCCAAAGATGAATGTAGCTGTATGTGAGTAAAAAAAAAAAAAAACAAAAACAAAAAAAACCCCCACTTCGGTAATAGATTGCTTTTGTGGTAAAATTGTAGAAACATAGTTTTATTAAGCAAATTAAAAAAAATTTAGATCTTAACAAATAAAAATAGAAAAAAGGGCTTCCCAAAGTCTAAATTGTTAAGTTCAGGGGAAGATGTTGTATGAATTGTGCCCATAGGTGTTTGTCTTGTATTACTGACTTTCTTTGCAGTGTTATGAAGTATTCAGTGTGTCTAGTTTAGTGTGAAGGCACTGTATTGAGATGCACAGAAAAATACTTTATTTGCTGGTGTGCCAGAGACTTCATAGTGTACTTTGGGGGGGGGGGGCTTGTGCTTTTTTGAAGAGTTTAAAGATTGGAAGAATGCCTGCCAGCCTAGCTTTTTGTAGAGATGAGTATTCAAGCTCATTTTACTCGGCTGTGGAATATTTAGATTCTGAAGCTGCCTCAGGTCTGCTTCATACCAAGTGATGTAAATCTTAACATTTGAAAACATGGGATTGCCAAGCATGTTATTAATTGTTATGCAGGCAGTAGTAGGAATATTCCTAGTCCAATTTTGTAACAAATATTGGAAGGCCCTTGTAACTTGTATACAAAATGGAACATTCTTATACTATTCTTGGAGATGCTGTTGAATGGAAAGTGGTTGGGAAATGTCTGTTGAGCTTTATGTACAGTGCTACTTCAGGATACTTTCAGTGAAGAGATTTTACATTTTTGAAGAGGAAATAGTTCATAACTTGTTATTCTTTTCTCCCTGCAATGTATATTTTAATCTACAATGACTTTGCAGGATGGAGACTGTGGTAAAAACTAGAGAGAGGGGAAGGTAGGTCCCCCAGTAGCCAGGGGCCATGACATCGAAGTGCTCTCCTGGGATAGAAGAGATCTAAGTTTCAATTAATGTTTCAGGTAATAGTTATTATTATCCCTAAGTAGAATAATCTGTCAGACAAAAAAAATTCAACATATCCTCCCAAAGTAGTCCAGAAGGTTGAGGGCATTTACCAGGCATATGGAAGAGTCCAGTTTTAAAAGGAATTAAGCTCGCTCAATCTGTAAAAGCAACATTGTGATTCATTTGTGTCATCCTCTGTTGCAGTTTTCTTCTTTGGTTGTGATATATGAAGACATCAGTTCTTTTCTGTAAGGTCTTGGGGATAATGTTTAGGGTTTCTGCATTCTCCTGTGTTGCAAGGCACTTGATATCAACAGTGTGAGCTGTTTGGCTAGCGGTCAGTAGAAATTGAATGAAAGGCCTTGGAAGATGTGGGAGGGCACTGGCTATGGTAGCCAGACTCCTTAAACGCAGTCCTTTAGTGCTTGCATTTTAGATACTATCTAGTCAGCATGTTTCCTTCTAATGAAACAAAAGGTTAAATTATCAAATCTGTTGTCTAGATCGCTTGGATTCTTCATTACGCTTGATACATCAGGGGGGTTTTATGCATGGTGTAGCTTCTTTCCTTCCCGAGTGGGAGTTTTTCGTCCATCTCTGAGGATCTCACTTTGGGTGCTGAAAATGTGTATTGACAATATTTATGCCTGGTATATGTCACTGGGCAGAGTATTTGGAATAATTACACATGGATTACTTATGCCATGGATATTTTGCTGCTTGCTTCATTGAACTGTGTTATACATTCTAAGTGTTTGAAACTGGAGATCAGTTTGGTAGGTAACTGTCTGAAGTGCAAGTCTGATAAGATTGAAATAAATGGAAACAGCTGGGAAAACCTTTTCTTTGAATTGGAGTATGTGGAAATTACTTTTTAAATTAGCTGCGTGGTTTTATTTTTTCTTTGACTTAAGCAGTATGTAGATTTTTGTCTCTCCAGAACTAGATTGTTGTAATATATTCTGTGTGAAACTCCAGGATAATGTAAAATTTGTCTGTTGGAACATCACTCCTACTTTGATTTCCTGCTGCTTTCTAAATTTTTTCAAAGTTTAATTGCCTATAATTGCCTGCAATATTTAACCTGTTGAATTCCATGGAATTGCTTGGAGAGCACTCCTAACGTGTTTAAATAGGAGTTTCTTTCAAATTCCTATTATTCTTCATAATAATCGCTAAGGCTTGCAATTCTCAGATCCTGCGTTAGTTTGCTATGTTTAAGATATGTTTGAACTCTGTCTTTTCTCTTAGGTGTAGTTGCTGGCTTCAGGAATAATGGGCTTTGTTTACTATTAATATGGCCTACAGATAGGGAGTTGAAAACATCTGTGTCCATCACTGGCTAAAATAAAAAAAAAAAAAAATCTGATAGAATACTGTTTCTGCATGGGTCTATGAAGTGGATGTATATTGACAGCTTGCTTAGCAGTGGAAATCAAAGTTTATAATTTAAACTTTGCTTTTGCCTTAAGTGTGGAAATAGATTGGAATGTATTGGGAACGATTTGCAAATACTGTATGAATAATAAGTGACCTTTTCTTGACTTAATGATGCAATAAGCACTTTATAGTTATACCCTGACAGGTGGTGGTCACAGTAGTTAAAATGTGTGAGCTAGTACTTTGGCTTTATCTCCTTATATCTTTCCATAATTCTTAGTCTAGGAGGATATTTTAAGGGTTTGCCCACTCCCTGGTTTGGATATGAAATGCATGATGTGGGATTTCTAAGATGAGCAAAAACAATGATGTGTTATATTTAGTATGAGAAAAACAGAAGAATACCTGATATGTTATACTTTTATTAAATGGAGTTGATATTTCTGCATGTTAGATATAAATAATTGTGAAAGCGATAAAAGTGGCTTCCTAACTAAAACTTGTTTTATCTAGGCCTACTTTTGACCCTCTGCAATTTGCAGCTACTGTATTTTGAAGTGTTCAGCAAAAGCAGGCTGCATCAGCTGCAGCTGCAAACCAAGAAAAGCAGTGTGGAAGAACCTGTGTTTTTTTGATTTATACTACACAGCTGTTTTCTGGAAAGGAATTTTTTGTGATTTTGAACCAAAAAAAAATTCTATGTAAAGAAGTTGGGATGTGTGCTATTTATTAGACTAAGAAGGTGTGCAGGGAGGTACAGGTGGGTAGGTGTAGTAAAGCTGTAATATTTTGGTAGGGACTGATGTGAAGCATTGTTTCTTGGGACAGTATACTTGGAGAAGTCAACGTGACTTGCAGAGTTGGGATAGAGGTAGAGTCAAAACATGCAAAACTCTTCTTAGAGATAGTTTGCCACATTGGAGTGGAGAGAAATGAACTTTACTAGGCCATCTTGCTAAAATATAATTGTTGCCTACAGTAAAGTTCTGGGGGGAACATGAGAATTTTTCCTCCCTGATTTTCTTTTTTTTTTTTTTTTTTTTTTTTTTTTAAAGTGCAGTCTTTAGTGGTTGTTCCGTAGGCTTTTCAGATATTATAGGCTCTTACTAAGAAAAATTCTCTTATAAAATGAAAACTACTTTAATTTGGTCAGGAATCCAGGACATGCTTTTGGTGTGAGTTTAATGGAAAACATATCTGCTAAAGCTAAACCTATTAGCCTTTAGAACTGTGTTGCTGAGAATTTGTATGATTAATGCATACATTTTTATGTTTAGAGAGGAGAGTGGATTGTCTAATGTACATGTGAATCTTGGGGGTGCGACAGGGGAACAGGACAGCTTCATTTCCATGAATGTACACTGTTGCAGATGTTCAAAACTAAGGGAACATAATTTAGCTACAGAAGCAAGACTTTTCTGAAGAAAAAAGGCATCCTGTTGCTTCACCAGCACACTAGGACTTAAAAAAACACCACCATTTAAGGTGAGTTTTGTGCAGTGAGAGCACACCCTGTGGCTTAGCAGTCTAGTCAGAAGGATGATACCATGCTGACTTTATAACTAGATCTTTGAACAATATTCTCATGGGTGGTAAATGCAAAACAAAGTAATATCAACTGGCACTTAATTCTGTGAGCTCCCTGCTGATGGGGCTCTGCACTGAAATGGAACTCTTCCTGACAGGAAGTCAGCCGCGAAGTGTGGAGACCTCTGAAAATAAAGTGTGCTTTAATTTGACACCCTGCTGTTTTACAGCTAGTCTGTTTAATTTGAGACTATGGAAAGAGGTTTAGTGGAGGGGAGGGGTATGAGATTATGGAAAGTTCAGTGAGAGGCAGCGCTTGTTGCTGACTTTATACTAATTACAAATATGTGAACAATTTTGTTCATGTTAATAAACCAAACGTGTCTCTGTTTCCAAGCAAAACAGCTTAAGAAACTCACGATTTGGGGAGCAGTTCTGTTTGCTCAAAGTCCTGGCAGGAGAAGCTTTGCACAGTGGTGCTGTTCAGTTTATGGTTTAACCTTTAGTCGTCTTTATACTGATCTGTGCCTTTTTACTTATCTCTGCAACTGGGAAAACATTTGTCTCATCAAAGATGTTGATGATGCACTAATCTTCCAATAAATATTCTAAGATAACTTGTTTAAGAGAAAAAACTCGTAATTCAGATTATGCAGCAATCGATATGATACTGAGGTACATGTCTGTTAGGCATTAGATTCTAGTTCTGAGTCAAATTTGATTCAGAAGAATCAGCTGGTTTTTCCAGTACCCTCTGAATATTTACAAAGATGTTTATTTCTATTTCTGCTTAGAACCAGAAATGGTTATATTTTTCTTTTGGGAAAATTTGCTTGGTGAGTGCAGGGGAGGATTTGCAGTGAAAGGAGCAGAAAATTATTGTTTATCATGTTTATTGTAGCAACATATAGGGACAGATGAGAAGAGAGCCCTGTGTTGCTCGGTGTCATGTAACAGTGGAATAATGGATACCCAGAATATTTTAGTCTAAATGAAGACAACAGATGCAGGATGAGGAAGGGAATATAGTATGCAAATGGAGTGTAATGGAACACACATGTTAGTTTTTTCTGCCTTTTTGTAAAATTTGATTTAATTTGGCTTCCTTTTTTCTAAATCTTTTCCTAAAAGATCTGCATTAGGATAGGATTACCCAAGGGAATGATAAGGGACAGGTTTGGACATCCTGTCTGTAAAGAGGTGGGATTGGTTTACATACTTCGGTTTCATTCCTTCAAAGGTACGATGATAGCAGGAATCTTGTAAATTGTTTGCATGCATTCATTATGAGAGTTTAAATTGAAACTAAGCTACATTTGGGGAAAAGGGTAATATAAAGGGGCTTTTAGTTCCAAAATAGTATTCGCTGTGTATATTGTAGAGTTTTTTATTAGTTAAATTTATTTAGTTAAAGCTTATCAGACATTGAGCAGGAACGTTGCTGCTGTTCGGTGGTGGTGATGATGAATGTTGCTATGGGGGGGATCAGTATATTGCTACTAGTGCAACTGTGCAGCAGTTGCTGTGATTTTCTTGTCCATATAATTAGTAGTCTGCCTTGGAAGACAATTTTTTCTATGCAGTGGTTTTACAAAAATTAAAATCACAGTTAAACAAAAAAGCACTGAAATCAAGAGGCCTTATACTTCTCCTACTCCTCGATTTGTTTTTCTTTCTCCATAAAAATGATGCTGCTCTCCATCTTACATTGTCCCTTTTCTTCACTTCTGATTTTCTGATTCATCTCCTTTGACTTACAGTTTCTTGCTTCCCATTGCTGCATATTTACAGAACTACTTGGTGCTTTGATTTTTCAATTAATGTTTAAGTTTTCTGTTCCTGTTCTTCCTGAAGCTACTGTCTTTCATCTCAGCATTGAAAATAGCCCGTGGTTAAAGAACCTGAAGAGGAAACTGCAGTGGAAAAGGTTTGCTGCTAGATGAACTCAAACCTGACCCCTAATTTCGTTTCAAGAGGAGTCATGGCAACAGCCTGCTAGTGGGAGAGAGAAAGGGAGAGGCTGCCCAGGGAAATTGCTTCCTCCATCAGAAACTGTGGACCTGAAATCAGTGATCCACTCATTCGTTTTTTCCCCGTTCTACTGTTTGTTGCTGTACTGGGAGTGTAGAGGAACTGGAGCTTGACACAGACATATCTGTTTCATCTTAATGTGGCATTGGTTCTAGGGGCAAAGTTTTATTCATCAAGTCATGAGTTAGATCACTAGAAAAGGCATGTAATAAATGATTTTCATATACATGTTCATACTTTTTTGAAAATAGGTAAAAAAATTAAGTTTATGGGTTTTGATGATCTGCAGCTTTTATGCTAGGATAGTTACTACTGATAACATTTTATTTATGCAGTGGTACTTTCATAATTTTATATGAACTTTCAGATGAAGTGATTTAAGTTTTCTTTTATTACTAAAATCCTGGTTTAAGAATATTTGGTATCACCATAAATTCTGACAGCTGCAACCTGTGTTGAGATTTTCTGGCTGTATGTAATTGTTAAAGATTGTATGTGCTGTAATGTTTTATGTAGTGTATCTTGCATAATCCTGTATGTTTTAAGATAGATTTGCAGAGTTTGTAGAGAAGACAACAGTTGTCACTTTTGAGAGTAATCCCGCAGCATAAAAGGCATTGTCTGACAAGCTGACAGGTTTTTTATTTAGTATTTTGCTGAACAGCATAGTACTTAAATATGCAAATGACTCCAGCTCTATATGTGTATAATTTATTTTCAGAATCTATAAAAACTTACTGTGACTTGAACTCAAACTTTTAAGTATTGAAATTAAACTCTCATTATAAGGTAGTTTTAGGCATTTACAACTAACAGCATAATAACAGTTTATAGGAAGCTCTGTTTACATGGAATATCCCAAATGGTTAAACAGCAGGGGAGTCTTCTGCTTTCAGTTAAAAAACTGCTGTTTCTGTATGGCTTATTTACTACTTCTTTAATTCTTAATGTAGTGTGCTGTGGAATTGAGCATGCAAAAGTCAGCAAAGAGTTCTGTTTTCTGCATCTAAGGTTATTACTTGCTGTACAATAATAAAGGCACTATTTTATTGGGTTAGTTGTAATTAACTTCAGCACTAGGCATTGATATAAATCATTCCTAATCTGTTTTCTTTACATTTTCATTCTTTTAAACTGGTTTAACATAGCTTCTTTCTGTTGTCCTTTTACATAAGGACTAGGGTTGTAATTGCTTTTTTGAATTAGGCTGTCGGAAGCTAATGTGCATGTTGATCCAAGAATTGATTAAGGAACACTAATGAATTTCATATAGCACTTTTAAAAGATTTGTAATAAATACTCTGTAATAAATACTCTATAGCAGTGATCTGTTATACCAGTAGAATTCAATAGAGTGTTATGCTGTGCAGCTGGAAAAATATTTCAGTGTAAGAAACTTTGATTCTGTTTCATGGTTAAAATAATAAACAGTTTTGTGGTTATGAATAAAAAAATTGTGTTCCAGCTCTTCCCCAGAGTATATTTTATGAAAGTAGGTATCGTTATTATAATCTTTCGTTTCTGTGTTTTATCAGAGGAAAAATGCTGAAACACTTTTGGTTTTCATTTTTTTTTCTGCTCAGTCTTGGTGTTTGATACCAACTGGGCCGTGTGCCTTTTTGACTGATTTATCAATACGCTAGTGTACTGCGGCATTTTCAGTTGTTCGTTAACAGCATCGGTTGAAACAAGAATGTTATGTGCTCTTTTCAGTCAGTTTTGCAACACTGAACGTGTTTGTTTCTTGAATTCATTGTCTTTTTCAGGGGTAGATAGTCACACATGCGCAATCTCAGCCAACCTTTATAGTTCATTAGTTAGTTTTGATATGAGGGTGTTTGGAATATTTTCCCACAGCAGCGTGCTTGGTGTTATACCTCCACTTGAGAAGCTATCTCATCTAGTTAATTTTTACACAACTTTCTCCTAGAAGACTCATGAAAATTTTTAATACAGGGACTTCACCTGTGTACTGTTACCAGCTGATTTTTTGACAAAAAGCGATCTTTTTATTGGAATGGCAGCAGTAAATACTTTTCATTGTAACTGAGTGTGTTTGATAGTTTAAAAGTCTTATAAAAATAATTAGCTCTTTTATATAGTTCTAATGGCAGCCTTGCAAGTTTCCCCTGGAGCAGTCTCTAATGAACAGGCCTTGATTTTTCCAGTTGGGTTTTTAGATTCCCGGAGGACTTGACTTCAGACCTTGCAGGGCAGCAGCTGCCATTTGTCTTAAGACTGGAGTTGCCAAACAGACAGACCATGTACTAATAGGACACATTTGTACAGCCTGAGTATGTGGAACCCCGATAGAGGCCTAATGATGATCATCTGTTGAGAGCTTGTAGCTGGCCAGGGTTAGAGTAACTTTTATCACCCTTATTGAAATCAAAACCTCTGTATTGATTAGTGAGATAGCTTGACTTGTTACATAGATGCCACCTTAAAGCTTTCATAGATAAACCATTGTATCCATTGTTTACATTTCAAGAAATTCAAGCCTGTTTGATAAGTTTTTCCCCTGACAAGATGTTCTGAATTTCTGGGGTAGTAGTAAATATTTTTGCAAGTGCTCTCTTTTCTCTATGTCAAGATTCAGCAACAGTGCTGTTCGTCTGTAGACAAAGGGCTGTGAATATAATTATTGAAATTTTTTTCTCAATTTCTGATAGTTCGTCCATTATTGATTTATCTTTTTAAAATTTTGAGTATCCACGTATGACTGTGTGTATACCGAATAACATTGTCTCCAAATGTGCTTTTGTGTTACTCTTACATTAAAATGTGTCACATCCGTGCAAGATTTTTCTTTCATACACTACTTAGCACGTGCTAATTTTGGTATTAAATTGCTACATAGAGTTTCTAGATATGATTTCCCATAATTCCATGTTGGTTTTAATTTTTTTCAATGGAGCTTTGTAGATTAAAATAATTTAAGTATGCTTCAACCTTTAAAAGTAATTTATGTTTGCAGATATTCTGCTTAACATGCAGTCTAACTTTTTTTTAATTATGAAGAACCCAGCTGAGATATAATCTACTTTTCACTATATGTTCTTTATTGCTGAGTTCATTCAAGCCTGTAGTAGATGTGGTGCTGAGAGAGTGCTGACACCAAGTGCAAACACTGCTGAAAAGTTCTTGATAGTTTACTTTAGGCACTTAAAGATTAGTATATCTCTCTATGAACAAGTTTTTCATGCAGATTTGACCTTTACTCTAGGATATAATATGTCTCTTAGTCATATGTTAACACATTTTCCCACCCTGCTCCTTAGTGCTCCGTTCATAGTTGTCAGTACCAAAGTCATCCTTCTCCTTTGTTTCATAACTAAAATAAATTATTAAAATTCCACTAGCTTTATGGGAAGGATGGATTAACAAAGAATTTTCTCTTTGCTTGCTTATGAATGTGTATTTTAACCATTAGATATAATTCTTAACTGCGGAATACGTTAACCTTGTTAAAAGGATATTTTTTTCAAGTTTCTGGGAAAAATGAATTCTTAAGGAGTATGCATGTGTACGTATATATGAATGAAAGTAATAGTACAGCTTGCTACAGTTGAAAATAGAGCAGTTTTCATCTGTTGGAAATGTTTTAAATATTCTGTTAAAGAGCCATGTTTAATTGTTTAGCCATCAGACAAGTTGATGGATTGGTCTTGAAAACGTTTTTATATAGCTTGAAGAATACATATTTTGAGTGAATTGTTTGAAATACAATTATATTTCTTTCCTAGAAGTGTACAGGTGAGGAGGAATATATCCATTTGCTGCCTACAGGGAAGCACTTCAAATTACAAACCAACAAAAATGTTTATCAACAAAATTTTCTTGGAGTTTGTTTGAGTGGTTAGAGTTTAGGAATGGCTGTATTGGGTTAGCTTATGGCCCCACCTTGCTTATTGTTGTACCTACAACTGTAGACGCAAAGAGATGCTCAAGAAGAATAAAATAGGACAAGTGTGTATCATACTACTCTGCTCTCCAGCTATTTTCAGCTCTGGGTATTTTCTGAATTGGATGTAGTTGCTGTGCATTTAGTCATTATCAACATATTTCCCTTCCGTGTACTTGTGCAGTCTCCTCTTGATCCGATTGAACTTTTAGTCACCACAACATCCTTTGGAGATAGATTCCACTGATCTGTAATGCACTGTGTAAAGAACCACCTGCACTGTTTTGTTTTGACGCTGGGCCCTACTAGCTGCTGCTTGTAGAAAAGGCTTTTGGGTAGGTCTGTTAGGCTAAGAAAGAAGCTCCTGAAGTATTAGATCTGAATGAGGATTTTCAGCATGAGTAGGGAGCCAAAAACAAATGGAAGAAAATGACTGATCAATAGAGTTGACACTGGAAAATTCAAGTTCGGTGCAGAATTTTTAAAGAATTGTCTGATGATGCCATACAATTAGAGACATACCTTACTTTTAAGAAAGGAAATAGGAAGATCAAAAGATTTTAAATGCATTTGAAGACTGTGATAACTACACATGCATATGTACCTGAAATGAAATAAAATGGGACGTAGAATTATGAAAGATTGTTTTGTTAGACTAATCTCATTGTTGGTTATGGTCTACTGCGTGTTGTGGTCTTTGGCCAAAATGTATTTCCTAGACAAAGGAAATGTAGTAATTTATAGAATTTTATGGTACTATCATGCAACTGATCGTTAGTTGGAATTAATTGAAAAATTCCCACTGTAAAAGAGATTTAAAAAACCCCAACCTGACTCAAACGGGACAACAGTAGGTCATGATATACACCTTGAGGGGGATTATTAGTTCCTGAAGGGAGGGGTTTAAGACCAGTACTGTTTAATGTTTTCATTCAGTGATCCTTGTGCACTCAGTCAGAATGTGTTAATGAAACTTGTTGATGATATGAAATTGGTGTTATAGAGGACTGGGATATAATTTTGCTTATGGTGGGGTTGTGTTGTAGCTACAGGAAATGTAATATGTTATTCCACCTAGAATTAGAATTCAGATGAGGTTTGAAGCGCCATTTCAGGAAAGTATATAGTATTTGCATTTTACCTAGGGTACTTAGGGAAGTGTTTACAGATTCCATTAAGGAAGTAGGTGAAATGATAATGATCTAGGAAATTTCCACATCAGACACAGTATTTGAATAAAATGATTTCTTATCTGTCTCCTTGTAATGGCTGATTTTCATTGTAGCTATTTGTGATAGTGTTTAGTGCTTCTAGGGTTTTTTCCTGCTTCACTATTGAGTGTACAGTGACCAAAAGCATTAAAGGTAGATTATGTCTCTTGGTTACTAAACATTTATAGCTGTAGGAAATGATGGTCAATTAAGTACAGCTTAGAACAGGTATGAAATTATTGACTTTCTTGATCTTCCCTTACAGTCCTTCCTTAGGAAAGTGCTGAAATGTGTTTTGTAGTTATTTAGTTGCATTAGTGGTTGAGTTTGAGGCTTTTAACGTGTTTTTTCCCTAATACCTTTGGGAGATGGATAACTAAGATGTTGATATAATAATGCAGTATGCATACTGAGTGTAATTGTTTGAGAGAGAACATATACTGTGGGGAAATATTGAATGGATCATGAAAGATGATGACCATTAGTCTTTTCTTTCAGCTATTAAAATTAGCTTTAGGGTGTGTTCAGCTGTGATTTATGAAATTGTTTAGACTAACGCCTTCTTTGATGATGTCTGATACAGAGAAAAATGCTGAAAAGTATCATGATAAATGCACTTTCTTTTTACTTTTGGCAACCTCCATCTTCACCAATTAAATTTTCAAGTATGGTAGTGAGCTCTCTTAAAGAGCAGAGCAACAGATGGATAGTGTCATAAATGGAAAAAATTACTTTGCTTTTACTGAGTTTTCACATATTTAAGCTAACAGAATAGTTTCACTTATCATATGAAGCTAAATATTTAGGACTTGATATTACATTGAAAAAACTCTTATAAGGATTAGTTGCATGTGCTATTTTGTTTAGAATATTAGTAGCTAAAAGGCATTTTTTTGTAATATGAATAAATGCTGCTTAAAGCTATTTCAGACATATTCCAGACTAACTTGAAGCCATGTAATGGTGGCCATAAGAAGGCGATAGGGGAGAACTGGGGGAAGGATAGCGGAAGGAATATTGGTAAGATATATGTCGCATTAAGGACCACTGGTGCGACTTGATGTAGCCTCAAAAAAGAAAACCCCAACACCCAAACCCCTCCATACATGATAACATGTAAATGGAACTTAGCTGGTGCTTAGAATGTTGCTTGCCTATTAATGCATATAAACTCGTTATATAAAAAGTAATGAAATACATTTATAATTCATGATGAATAATACATCACAAATTCCAATTATTCTACTCTTAATTCTGACTACTTGAAAATTGTAATACATTGTTGCAACTTAAAAATGATAAAAAAATATGTTGGGCCTGGAACACGTCAAGTGTTGAGAGATCAGAGTTACAATCGCTCCCCTGCATTTGAAATCTAGACCTTTTTTTTTTTTTTTTTTTTGGGGGCAGGATTTAATCTGTAAAGAAACAGCATTGTTCTACTGGCTTTTGTTTATGACTGGTCAAACCTTCATGTCACTGAGAGGTCACATTTTGGCTGTTTTGGAGCTGAGATTTTTGAAAAGAACCACAGTGATGGAACTACTGATGTGAATAATCATTATGATTATTATTTCATGCAACAAAAACAGAAAAATCCAAGGACGTTGATGTGGAAAAGCATATGAAACTTAAGTATCTGTCTGCTTGTTGTGGTTTAACCCCAGCTGGCAACCAAGCACCACACAGCCGCTTCCTCACTCACCCCCAGCGTGATGTGGGAGAGAATTGGAAGAGTAAAAGTGAGAAAACTTGTGGGTTGCGATAAAGACACTTTAATAAGTAAAGCAAAAGCTGCGTGTGCAAGCAAAACAAACCATGGAATTCCTTCACTGCTTCCCATGGGCAGGCAGGTGTTCAGCCATCCCCAGGAAAGCAGGGCTCCATCACATGTAACAGTTACTTGGGAAGATAAATGCCATCACTACGAATGTCCCCCCTGCTTCCTCCTTCTTCCCCCACCTTTATATGCTGAGCGTGATGTCCTGTGGTCTGGCATAGCCCTTTGGCCAGTTGGGGTCAGCTGTCCCGGCTGTGCCCCCTCCCAGCTTCTGGTGCACCTGGCAGAGCAGGGGAAGCTGAAAAGTCCTTGACTGGTGTCAGCCCTGCTTAGCAACAACTGAACCATCAGCGTGTTACCAACATTATTCTCATACTAAATCCAAAACACAGCGCTATGCCAGATACTAGGAAGAAAAAAAAAAAAACAACTCTGTCCCAGCCGAAACCAGGACTGCTGCAGAATCATTCTTCTGTATTAGTTTAAAAGAGTTGTAGAATTCAAATCAACAATTGTATTTGGCCTATCTATCCAAATGCCCCTACATGTTCCTCAAAATACAAGGTTCACACATTCACTACCCTAATTTTTAGCTCTGTCCTATTGCGTCTAGGATTAAAAATATTTGTGTTTTTGTTAACCAATTCTGCTTTATTCTCAGCTTTCAAATGGGGAAAGCAAGCCCTAGGGATGGGTCATCTGGGTTGGTTGCTTTCTAATGTGTCTCTTCTGGGGGGCAGGCAAAACCCACCTACATGTTTAAGAGGTGTAGAATTCTGCTGTAATTCAGGATTCAGTTTGGTGTAAGAAACATGCAGTGCAAGTGCAAATGATGCTGTTACCATCATTTCAGTGTGTTAAAAATGTGGGTGTAAGAAACATGCAGTGCAAATGTGTCTGCTGTTACCATCATTTCAGTGTGTTAAAAATGTGTTGAAATTTTTTGAAACATACTAGGTGTTAAAGATGCAATATTTGGATCATTAGCAGATTTTTTTGAGTAGAGATGGCTATGTGATGCTGAGGTGAGGATTATTACTGGCATACATGTTAACTAGACTTTTATAAGAGATACTTGTGTCTAAAGAATGAGCCTGACATTAACATGGAACAGTTTGTTTCTAGCATTATCAAGGTTCAATAAGGCAAAAAGCATCAGTGAACCAGAATAATTGCATAACGTAGCAAAAGAAAATGATGCAGTTGTTTGAGGGATGTTTTTGTATTTTCTTCTCCCTTCCACAGAGTATGACTTTGAGTAAATGATACTGTTCTGTTTCTTCATGCTGGCAATGTATCCTTCCTGATTAAAACACAATTAATGATTTATATGTTTGCTGATGGTGATGTAAGTTGCTAAAATTTAAAAGTACTTTGTAGCTGAAAATGTTTTTTCTTAATTTTGTTTTTATACAACTGGTTTTCTCTTGGTTTTTTTTGTTTTTCCCAGGAGTGGCAGAACTCTATACAGAAGAATGCTGGCCTTGCCTTCATTGAGCTTGTCAATGAGGGAAGGTAAGTCACAATATTTGATAGCACCTCTGCCTTATCCTTCAAGAAGTTGTGTGGCTTGTAACTTTTTCTTAATATTTTTTCTTCTGCCTCTTCTTATGTCATTTTCTTTGAGTTTTACAAGTGTGATTTCACATTCTTTAATACTTCAGTTCAGTTCTAATACTGAATAGGGGATTTTTCAGAATCTCAATGCCCTTTATTTTCATTAAATATTTCACTTATTGGTGTGTCTTGGATTTTCTTTCTTCTCCTCCTTGTGCACTGGTTAATGTTGAAACTATCTTTTGTATTCAGTTAATCTTTTAAGGAAGGAAATTGATATTTGGAAGACATTATAGCTAGGAATTGTAAGATAAGCCTCCGTCCCAAAAATTAGATTACAGTTTGCTCATTTATTTGCTATCTACCTCATAAAATAGAAAGGAAGAGAGTGCCTTTAAGGTAAAAAAAAAAAATAAAAAAAAAATCTGATCATATTACCAATTAGTTTAATGTTCTATCCATAACTATATATGTATATTACTGGGACTTACAGAAAATGACAGAGCTGGTGATGAGGCCATGCTCTTTGACTTGTAGTGACTATTCAGAACCATCAATGTTTTCTTCATTAGGAATTGATTGTCGAGGCAGACTAAGAGCAATATTTACTTTTTCTAAAGGATTTTTTAAAAAGATGTCTTAATGAGTTAGCTAAGGAGTATTATAAGAAATGCCATTTATCTAAACCTAAATTCTGTTAGTAAGTAACTTGTGCTAGTAAGAACCCCAATAGAAAATACGTTTTACAGGATTAGGGCAGCTACTGAATTAAAATAATTTATCACATAAATTAAAATGCTGTATCAATATCTTTTTATCACTGTAGGAGTAGGGTAAGTGGCTGTGTGGGATTTTTCTTCTAAAATGTGTAGATTTTCTCAAGATACATAGAAATAATGACCATTTTAATGGTTGCATTTCAGTTTATGGTGAGGGAAACACCATTCTGAGGCAGAAAAAACATTTTGCTACTAGTCTTGATCCCAAGGGCCAAGGTAAAGTAACAAGGGTGTTCAGTTACAGTGTTAAGATCTAGCCTGTAGTTGTTTCCGATTATGTGAGGCTGACCTGTCTTGACCTTACTTATAAAGTGCCTGCTATAAATTTGGCCCTTGATTAATGTTTTATTAGCATAGATAACGTAGAGATCCCACACACATGTAAACCACGATGTAAGATTCATCTGTGTAAAATGATTATCATGAACAAATCCGTTGCTGAGACCGAGTTGTAAGTAGCAGTTACCTAGTAGTTATTCAGCTTGTCCAGGTCAAGCTTTCAGAGAGCATTCTGTCAGTAAAATGTTTGGAATTGACTATTTTCTTTTAAAAACCTGCAGTGCCCATCACAGACAGATGGAATCACTCCTCCACCTCCATAAACAACATCAATAACTTATAGTCTAGCCTTAGCAGAGTGGTTGTCTCAGGGACAAATTATCCCTTGAAGACTGAAAAGTGTGGTTTTGGTTAGCAGAAAATATCTAAGTAATTGTTACTTCATTTCATTTCTGACTCGTAGCAGAGTTGTTCTTTTAAAAAGTGGGAACATAACTTTCATTATAGGGAAGAGGAGAGGAGATTAATTTCTTAAAAATAGCTCCTTTTATCTGTCTCCATTTTCCTCCATTGCTGTTTATAGGAGCCTTTAAAGTTATTGCTGAATTGGTCATTGCAGTGCTTTGTGGCTTTTCAGCATTTGCGAAAATGAAACTATTATCCCTCATATGACATGAACTGTATTCCAGAACTACTCTTTTTCTTCTCTTTATGCAGGTTGCACGTTATTTGTCTGGCGTGCATACTAACACTTACACAAACATATTTCAAGTCTTGTATTTTATTGTATTTGTTATTGTTTTATGTATTTTTGCCATAACATTATAATCTTAAAAAACTCCATAAGCTGAAATCTTTAATTAAAACTTAAATTAAAATAGCTGAATGACACTGATTTAGACTTTAACTGCATAATTATATATAAAAATTTGAATTTTTAAATTGTTTCTGTAAGTACTCCAGAAAAGAAGACAAGGTACAAAGGAAATAACTGATTTCTGCATGTAAGGAAGGATATCCGTGGGGTACCATGACATGTGGAGTGTTAGAATGAATATAATTAAGGACTAGAAGAACTGCCTAGAATTTTTGGAAACACAGAATTGCTATTGTCTGCTGCCTTGGTGGAGAAAGTCATGGTCATCGTGTAACATTTGTAAACCAGGGTTTTATTCCCAATGTTTATTACTAATTTTTTGGACTAACAATACCAGAGGATATTCCAGATCGAAGTGTGTTCTACTGTTGTTGTTTGTCAGGCAAATAAGACAACTGAAAAATCTTTCTGGAAGAGAAAGAGGTCTAGAAGAAGATCTAAATCTCTTCTTATACTTGCTTTCAGATGTATTTTTTGCTTTTATGTGAAAGGTATGAATGTACCTCTCTCTCACAGCAGTTGAAAGTTTTATGTTTAGCCCTGCCATGTTTTGGCTAGGATTCCCTGGACAGAAATATGTGCAGAAATTTTGCCTCTGGGACTCATAAGATCTACAGCATGTGTGCTGCATTCAGAATGTGTTGGTCTGAATTTCATCATGTTCACAAGTAACTAATGTGTTACACATATAGTTGCTCCCAGGCTTTCCAGATATATCAGGTCCACTGCACACGTACAGCAGAATTGATTTGTTTGTGCCCAGTGAAATTTTGAATCTTGAACTGAAAAAAAAAATCTCTAAATAGGAGACTAGTATGTGAAAATACAGAACTGTAAACCTACCTAAAGCTGAAGTACACAACTGAAGTCTTTTGAAGGACAGGGTGCAAGCATAGTTTAAAAAAACAAAACAAAACAACTGTGTAGAAAACCAAGAAGATGCACAACCAAAGTGAAAAGCTAAAGGAGCAGGTATTGGAAAATAACCTCTTTCTGTGCATGAAAATGTCAATTTCAGTACATTGCTACATTGAACACGAACCTGTTTTTAATAAAAAAGTATTATTCACTGTTATTGTAATGCCTGGGAACACTCTTTTAATGCTCTTTGAAACCTTGTTAAAAAGGTGCCTGTGCCCACTGCTTCTCTATGTGCTGAGCCATCTGTGCAGCAGAAGTAGAGGTTGCAAAGCACCTTCCTTAGCCCGCTGGACTTCTGTAAGCGCAGGTGCTTCTTCGTGCTTGCATTTCACCTTTGGGTCCTCCCTTTAGGGAGACTCTCTTTTGGAGCCTCAACCTGAGAGCTTACCGATGAGGGAATTTGTTCACTGGAACCATCCTTTAGGTGTGATTTGATTCACTATCATAGCTGGTCCTCTCCTTTGGAGACTTCCAAGGTGTCCCAACAGATTCCTTTTATTCACCCTGAAGCTAATTATGTGTCCTCCTTATGCAGGAGATGGTCAAGCTGTTAATTTCTGAACTGAAAACAAAAAAAAAAGCAGCCTTGTTTTACTTCCTTACATGCACAAATGTATCTTTTTGTTAGACTCTTATTTCCTCTACTTGACTAGTTAGCAAGCAACTAATTTGCTCTTTGAAGGTTAGAACTCTGTCCTGTCGCTTTGATTCATTAGCACACTTTAGCGTGAAACATCTCTTATGCTAGACCTTGTTTTCTGTATCAGTCAGTGCACTAACAAACGTACTTGAGCTTGAGACTAGGCATGACAGTTATTATCCCCTTTGGGGTGATAATGGGTTTGGCATGGCAGGGGTTGAGGGATCAGTCTCCTAAGCATGCTGCAGCAATTATTCTTTCCGACTTTCGGTTGAAGAGACTCTTGAAGATGCTTAATTTTAATTTTCTCAAGCATGGTTTTCTTGGTAATCCAAAGAATTAAGTGCTGTGTTCTATACATATATTTTTATACATCTGTAAAATGAATGTTCAGACAGCAGTTGCTTTAAAAAACTGTCACATAAATTGTGGTTGAAAGATAACCTCATTAAACTAGCAGAATACATGTATAATTTCCTTGCCTTTGCCCTTTCAAATCCTTTACCAAAACAAACAAACCAAAACTTGAGGACTCACAAGTATATCCAGGAGAAGCAGAACTAAGGAAGTTGGGTTTTCTGTAGCTTTTTCTCATTGCTAGATTCTCTGTTGTCTAGTGAGGAATGAAATGTAATCAAAATGCTGCCATATTGGAGGATTCTCCTCCTGTATTGGATTTTCTATTATGGCTTTTGGTGCAGTTGAAAACAGCTTTTTTTTTTTTTTCTTTTTCTTTTAAGGATGCTTGCAACAGTTTTTGTCCTCTGTTGCATATAAAACTTGTACAAAATTGATGTTTTTGAGAAACTCTTGCCTTCTGTTAAAAAGCTTTGTTGGAATTATCCGATAAATTCAAAAGTTACTGGGAGAAGGAGGAAAGTAGACAGCATGCAAATCTAGTATCCTTAGCAAGTAAAAATTCCACCAACCAAAAAAAGGCCCAGTCCTCTCCAGAAATAACCAGATGTAACTGGTATTATTCTCCCAATACATAACATTCAATAGTATAAAATCTGGGATGCTGTAATCATCTAATCATCTGCATTTTTTTTTTTCCAGAAGGAACTGTACTAAGAAAATTTCAACATATGTCACCTGCTGTTCCTTTTCTTTAAATTGTACATATTACTTTTGACTGGTCATAGGTGCAAATATTTTTTAATATTGAAATAGTTGGCAATCAAACTGGTTGGCCAATTACTTGCACACTTTCATAACCGAAAATAGAGGACAGAGGCAGGCTGCCCCATTCAGTTGTCTTTCATTCACAGTAGTGTGGTTGCTTTCAAGGAATGAATGTTAGAGAATGTGCTGCCATAGGAGCAACTACTGTGATAGAAAATAGTTAGAAAAATACAGCTATTAATGAAAAAATGAGTGATAACTGACAGACTTAAACTTTGTGCATAATTGACCAAAAAAGGCTCAGGAGAAAGTTGATAAATGTAGTCACGTCCAAACTACAATTGATTACTACCAGTCTGCTTCCCTTAGTGCAGCCTCCCTGCCCTGAGATTCTGATAACATAGAACCCGCACCTTAGTCTTGGTTTGTAAGAGGGGGGAAAAAAAGTGTTTTCCACATTTCCTTGCTTTTAATTTTCAGCAACCCATTCTGTTTAAGTGGTAGGTTCTTTAAAAGGGTTTTTTGGTGATTTATTTTCTGAGGTTTTGTGTTATTGTTTTGGTTTCATAACAGAAGCAGCTTCGTTAACGTGCGAATTTGAACTACAGAAGATCATTAGGCTAGACTTTAAACAACACTTCAAATGTGCTAAAAATTAGAAATTGTAGCCTGGATGTCTTTCAGAGATGGATAAGTGACTTGAGGTGGGGTTCTTGTCACTACATGATTTTTTTTGTGCGTGTGTGTGCACTAAGGTATAGTGTGACATGCACAACCATTTTTAGAACAGTTTTTAATTTTACTGAGTTTTGTTTGATCATCTGTGCATGGATTTAAATTGCATCATTTTTGTGTAACTAGAAACATGTGAACTTTGCTGCAACTTAATGAGTAAGCAGAACTTTTGGGGGAGAACTATGTCTTAATGATTAAAAATTAATGTAAGCTTTTATTATTGGAGATGCTAGTAACTTTGCAGGGTATGTATGTGACAAAGGAAGGTTTTGCTTGTGAGTGTCGTTAATTTGTTTGGGTCTGTGAAAAAGCAAAATCATAAAACACTTTTGAGTGCCTGGGAATTCTTAAATGCCTTTTTATGTAGAAAGTTTTTAGTAACATCTGCTTTTAAAAAATTAATTAATGCAAGAGTAACAAGAAGGTATTTATACTCCACTCTGTGTGTATACATGTATTGTACTATTGCTATCTGAATGAAAATTTTCAGATATCAGCTGTCAAGCTACCATGCATTCTCTGTCAGAATGTGAACGCAATCTCAGATCCGTTTTCACTAGGCTTTGACATGTCCTAAGTGGCTATCCTAGATAGAAAAAGGTTAGATTGGTGTATCTCCTCCTACCTGTCCTTTCAGAGTGCTAGTAAATTTTATGCTATCACATATCCAAGTCAGCCTTTTGGTGAGTCTGCATGATTTTTGGTTTGTTTGGTGGTGGTTTGTTGGGTTGCTTTGTTGTTGTTGTTGTTTTTTTTTTTTAATTCTCCTATTTGAAGGGGGTGAATGTATTCAGACTTCAGTCTTTAGGACCTTATGGAGTTGTCTGTATTTGTTGATGATTAAAGTATCTGTGTTCCACAAAGGAATTGTAGAACTTCGTTGCAGCAGTAAATCCAACACTTAGCACATTGAGCAGTCAGATCCCATAAAAGACAGTGTGTATCCATGTAGAACATATCTCCTTTTGAAGTAAGAGAATCTTATATACTAGGCTTATGAGGAGTGTGAGTAGGAAAGCTTACCTTTCTTGGCTGTCTGACAGAGTTCTCTGTTGTGGTAGCGTCTGGAACATACGTAATCTCTCTCTGTGGTACTTTGAGAGATTTATGCCTAAACAGCTGTTGTGAATGTCACCTGTAAAGTTTTTCCATATTTTGACTAAAAATGATAGTTGTTGGGTATCCTAACCCAGAATTTATCCATGTCTCACTCTCTTCGCTTGTGCGTATTTTTCTTTTCCATTTTTTCTCTCTTGTACCTTCTCCTTTTTGCTTGTTGTAATGAGAAACTTTTTACTTGATCATCAAGCATTCAGCAGCCAGAAATCAAAGCGAGATTTCTTGCTTTCTGTCTCATAGTTTTCTCTTCCAGCATAACAATAAAAATCAGAATATCTCATGCATTTGGCTGGAACTCCTTCTTTCAGTGGTTTAGCACTTCATTCCTGACCCAGCAAAGTATGCAAGTATATATTTAACTTCCAGCATGGGATCCATCCCCTTGCTTGTTTTTACTAGGCTGTTCATCATTTCAAAGTTAATCACATGTTTTTAAATATTTTAGTCCAGAAAGAAAGTGCCTAGACAGAGGAAGAAAAAGTCTATCTGAGACCTTGAATCTGGTGTGCACTGCAAGCCTGGTCTAACTCGTACAGACCATGTCCATCCATGCTCCATCCACACTCTTCTCATGTTAAAGACCAGAAAAATATCTTAATTCAATAACTTGTCATAACTAAATCCCCATATTCAACAGCATTTTGATGTTTAATAATGCTGAAAAAAATGAACAGATATGTGAGATAGTAGTATAAGGCAAACGGTCCATGGCTCTGCATACAGAGAGTATGAAGCATAGGCAGGAAGGAAATTACTAGACTTCAGTTTTCCTTTCAGCTTGGGTGTGCATACTTTGAAAAAGACAAGAAATTCAGTTACTCTGTTTAGTCAGAGAAATGAAAAGCTGTCCTTTTGCTGTGGGAAAAAAAGTATTTTTGGATAGATTTTTTTATTTAAGGGAAAAAGAACTGATGTGACCTAGTTGCTGGAATGAAAAACAGGATAAAAGCGGACAAGAAATAGTTGTGGTTGGGTTTTTTGTTTTGTTTTGTTTTTTGAATTGATGCTAATTACCTTATTATAAAACTTCTTTATAGGGAAACATGTCGTAAAATACCTTCAAATCTTTAAAAAAAAAAAAAAAAGTTGGGCATCTTTCTGAAAGCTGTGCTGTGTAGCTCAAACAGAAGGTACAGACTTGATGGAGGAAATTAAATTATTCTGGGGAAAACATGCATGAGGTAGGAGGCCAGAGCAGGTACCGGAAAGGATCATTATGATCCTTTAAATCCATGAGCTGTAGTCACTGCCTTAGTGAGGAAAATTAGAGTTTTCTAAACGTAATATACTTCAGAAGAAAGCATTTGTGTCTCACGAAGTTACCCAATCTAGTTAATACAGTTTATAGCCACTCACATACGTACAAAACGTGTTATGTGTAGTTTGGAGTTGAACTAATATGTCTGTAAGAGTCAGATTCTTGTCCTTGCCTCAGCGGTGGTCTACTCAGCTGGAAACAGTTGTTTCTATTGCAAGCAGCGACCTATGCTTAACAAATTCCTGTTCAAAAGTTTTGTTTGCCTCAAATGAAAAAGTAGGAGCTGCCAAGGTTCCTGAAATTAGTGTTTAAAAGTAGACGATTAAAGCTTCATTTTAGACATATAAGCAGAAGTGTGACAGCTTGAAGTTACCAGTAGGTGCTTATGCTAAGCTTGGACAATTCCTTAACTGTTAGCCATGAGAATTTTTAGTTGCCAGAATGACTAGGATTTGACTAGGATTTATCTGCAAAATCATGTGTAAGTTTTGTCTAGCTGGTCTAGCCCTGTATGGAATATTCTAGAGAGAATGAGGAAAGTGTGTGGGATTAGTAAAGAGAGGTGGGTGTGACAAATGACAACTGATCCATAGGAGACCAAGCTCTTTCTGGTACTCAAAAGCTGTTTGTTTTTACTAGTTACACTTCTAGTATGTTTTGACAATGCTGTTCCTATGTGAGGGAATGTAGTTCTTTGCTTTGTTTGGAATACATCCATCATGTCTGCAAATACACAGTAAGTGCCAGTGTACAGCCAGTTATGTACTGGGCTGCTTACTGGTTAAGTTTAGTAGATGAAAAGGAAAATCCATGTTGTAAATCATTAAAAACAATTATTATATAGGGTGCTTTATTGAACAGATGAAAAAATGTGGGACTTCTAAAGGATAACTAGTGTTAGATTAAAAGTGGACCTTTTAGAGGATTTTTCAAAGTCCGGTCACGGAATCATGGAATGGCAGGGGTTAGAAGGGACCTCAGGAGATCATCTAGTCCAACCCCCACACTAAAGCAGGTTCACCTAGAGCAGGTTGCACAGGACTTCATCCAGGTGGGCTTTGAATATCTCCAGAGAAGGAGACTCCACAACCCCCCTGGGCAGCCTGTTCCAGTGCTCTGTCACCCTCAGAGTAAAGAAATTCTTCTGCATATTCAACTCTTATGCTTCAGTTTGTGCCCATTGCCCCTTGTCCTGTCTCTGGGCACCACTGTGAAGAGTCTGGGTCCGTCCTCATGACATCCACCCTTAAGATGTTTGTATGTACTGATGAGGTCCCCTCTCAGTCTGCTCTTCTTCAGGCTGAACAAGCCCAGCTCTCTCAGCCTTTCCTCGTAGGGGAGGTGCTCCTGTCCCTTTATCATCCTAGTTGCCCTCCTCTGGACTCTTTCTAGGAATTCCTCATGTTTCTTGAACTGGGGAGCCCAGAGCTGGACACAGTACTCCAGGTGGTGTCTCACCAGGGCGGAGTAGAGGGGGAGGAGAACCTCCCTTGACTTGCTGGCCACGCTCCTCTTAATGCACCCCAGGATATCGCTGGCCTTCTTAGCAACAAGGGCACACTGCTGGCTCATGGTCAGCTTGTCATCCACCAGGACTCCCAGGTCCCTCTCGGCAGAGCTGCTTTCCAGCAGGTCAGGTTAGCAGAAAGTATTGGTATTGACAAACTCAATGAAAATAATGGGATACTGTCCAGCTGTGTTAAATGTAAACCCTAATACATGATATTGTAATACATGAGTATTTTTCATCCCCGTATTTTTTTAGACAGTTCTTCATTTAATAAAAAAATGTTTATTTAAAAGCTATGTGACAGATTTGAATATGTTGCTGGGGATCTTGGAGAAAGAGGGGAATCATACTCTTGGAATCTGCCCAGCCTGTGAAATTGGTTATGCAAAGTTTTTCATTCATTAGTAGGGATTTATTTGTAGCTGAACGCTATTGTAAATTATTATTAGAGACAGAGGCTTGGGGTTTCTTTTTTCAGTGTATGAGCAATGCCACCTTAAATACTTTATTTTTCCAATTTTTTTAAGGCATGAAAAGTTATGAAATTGGTTACATTATTGCAGCAATGTTGGTTCTGTGAGTTTTTGAAAGTAAAAGTTTGTCACTAATACATGCAGATAAATGGGCCAAATTGTATGTTTGCTGATCAATAGCTACTTCCATTCTGAAAGTGACTAAAAATAGAAAAAAAATGAAAAAAATTATAACGTGGTTCTAAAACAGTGGCTTCTGTACACGCCTCCTCAAACAGAAGGTGAGGTCATGCTTCAAATAATTAATTGTGCATGTGTCTTTTTTCAAGACTTTTCATCCATGGTGAGACAGTAATCCACTGATTTAACCACTTCGTGATCAAATGGCCTCATTTAGCTGCTGTGCCGCAGATTTCCTAGCCTTGTAGCGAGAGAGGGGATGAACAAAGAGCTTCAGGTGTTGATCTGCCTCTGGATTTCTTCTTGGAGTAGGCTTGTGACCTGCAAACCTACTGCAAGGGTGGAACTGTGAATAGCATAGGAAGAGAGACAGCAGAGCATTGATGATCATACTATCAAACATATAGGATAGAGACAGGTGGAGCCTTAGTTCAGGTAAGTAAGTTCTAGGGGATAAAATTAACACTGTATACATTAGAAGGCATCCTGCGTAATAAATCTTGTGTTTGTAAAGAAAGGCTCTTAGTAGACTCTGAACTTGTTGAAATGTACTTTAGCTTGTATCTGCAAGGCAAACAAGTGATTTTATGTTCTGCTACTCTTTTCTACATTAGCAACTGAAAACCTTTAAAAAAAAGCTTTAATAACAGATATTTTGAAAAACTAACAAGTAGTGCATGTAATGGATTTATCTGGTATATCTTTGAGTGATCCTATGGAAATGTGCACCTTCTAAAACATTGTAGCTCCTGTATAGTCAGTTTTAGCTTTATGAATCCCAATGTAACTAATTAAAAGGAAATGTTTTTTAGTAACAATATGTGAACTCACAGAATAATTGGGTTGTAATTCAATCTGTCAGCTCTGCTGCCATTCATAAACTCAGGGTTTATGAAGGCCTCGGAAATCTCAGATTGAATTACAGCTTTATTCTGTACATAACCTGGAACAATGTATATCTTAGCATTTCATTTGTGAGACTGAGGATGTTTTATAATCCTGAAAATATTACTTAAATGCATACTTACCATAAAATTCCAATTTTACATTTGGAGAAAAAACTGTACTGCAGTGCAATTCACAATTTTATATTTAGACTTTACATCAGTTACATTAGGTCTTTCACTGTGGATGTTTATATGCATAAACTGCTTGTTTTTCTTTATCTTGTGTGTATGTGAAAGATTTTCTTACATATCTATATTTCAGGTAAAACAAATGACTGTCTAGAGTGTTTACATTTTGTTTAATACTTAGTTTGGTTTTCTATAGAAATACAATTTTACTAGTTGCCAGAAAATTACCCTTCAACCTTATTTATACTATTTTCTTAACACAATAAAGTCAGTTATGGAACAGAGCTCAAAATATTTGTATGTATACTTTTTTTTTTTACAGATTTTTATTTTAGGATTCATTCTCTCAAGGCAGTTCTTAAATATTCTCTGTCCTCAGGTTGCTGAGTCAAACCATGAAGGACCATCTGGTAAGAGTGGCTAATGAAGCAGAATTTATCTTGAGCAGACAGAGAGCAGAGGATATTAACCGCCATGCTGAATTCGAGGTAAGAAATGAAATTTAAAAAAACCGAAAGAACCCAAACAAAAAAACTCCAAAACCCAAACACCAAAACATAACAAGCCCACTGTGTTTGAGGATTCCAATATGCGATACGGGCTTTTCAGCACAGGAGGTTCCATCCTGAAAAGTGCTTTGCAGTCGTAGGATGTTTTGATAGTTTGCCACTAACTTTGATGGAGAAACAGGCTGTGCAGAGCAGCTCAGAACTTGTCAGAATCTGCAAACCATAGTTTGTGGGGGAAGGAATTTTATCATACCAATGCTGCTCTTTTCTGTGAAGCAAATATCACTGTATGTGTTAAAGCTGCTTAACGTCACAGTCAAGATATAACTCTGAAAAAAACACCTTACTGAAGATAAATGGTAACAGCCTGTAAAGTGCGAAACGAGAAATGACTTTTTTCTTTTTGTATCATTTGCTATTTCACTTAATCCATCTCTAAAACCATTTTCCTTATGTGTGGTTTTGTTATGTTTTTGTATTTTCATCCCACTTAAGGGACTCTAAAGTGAAATAATGGTCCTCGTTTTTATCGACTTGTAATAAGGATACAAGCCTTCCTTCTGAATTGCTTTACTCATACCTCCAATTTTGCATCTCATTTACATCACATATCTCCTTTCTCTGTGCTTTAATTATTGGGTTGTTTAAATGAAAACAAAGCTAAATCTCACTAAATTCACTAATATTCTGCTTAAAGATTACTTAGTCTTTCTTCTGACATGTGATACTACTTGTGGTTTTGTTTTTAAAATGAAGCATTAAGAGATTGAAGGCACATTTGTGCTTAGCGTATTTCTAAACTGTTTTTCTCTTAAATCTTTACTTGAAAAAATATTCCCCAAAGATGAAAGCATATTTGTCTTAGACAGTGCTTATGTTCTAAAGGTCATCTGTGTTGGCCCCAGGATTCAAGCTGTGCGTTGTTTAATAACATATCTGCACTTCATCTAGAGCTAGTTACCCCCTCCTGCAAACAGAGATGTTGTAAGATATCTACAGTACCATTTTGCAATGGTGAAATAGCAGGCATGTTTCATTTATTATATCAAGGGTTTGGCGACAGTCCTGTGGAGATGAAAAGTGCATCTTTTTACTTCGTTGCCTGATAATCATTGGAGTGGGACATGCTTGACATCTTTTGCTCTGGATTTATGCAGAAGCTCCATGCATGACATGGCAATATTGATTAGATGAACAGCTCACTTTTTTTTCCCCTTCAGATGCAAACTATTCACAAAGGTGTGTGTGGAAATCTGTGTGAAGTAAAGGGTTCTGTCATGTAAATATGGGCTATCAATGAATACTCTTGTTCAGTGACAACTTCGCTGTTAGCCTTATTTCAGTCTCAGACACCTTTCATGATGCCTGGAAGAAATTTACACTGAGCATCAACTTACATTTTTAATATAGCTCTGAGTTTTGTGGTGACAATTCTCTAGGATAAGAGTTGGCTGATACTTTTTTAAGTTGATGCTGTTTTGAATCTGTGCTATCTCAATATGGTGGCTCAAGTGGTTTAACTCGTCAGGTTGAACTTAAGCAGAAACTAGTGTACTAAAATAGCAGAAGTCTGTTTATCAAGTATAGTTTTATTACTGTGTTGGAAGAACTTAGATCTGGTGTCACTTCTGCAGGTGTGCAAATTGAGGGTATACAACTGTTGGATTCTACCAAATGTTTCAATAAAAAACCTGGTGTCTCATGACGTTAGCATTACTGATGTCTGTGGCAAACTTCAGTCAGTGTTATGTTTCTCTAGTGGAAGGGGGAACTGTTAGTCACAACATTCGAATCTGCAGGTAATATCAACAATCAGAAATTCTTGGGCACTGTGTTCCATCCATCCATGGTGTGTTCTGGTTTTCACACGTACTGTCAAGTGTGCTTGACTTGTTTTAGCACAGTGGTACTTTTTAGCCATGGTGTTCCTCATAGCCTTGTAAAGTGGTGCTCCAGGCTGTAGAAAACTGGCCATTCTTCTGTCGTGCCCAGAAATGGATCTCTCACTTAACGAGACTGGAGCCATTCTGTCACTTAATGGGAACAGATCCGTGCTGTGTTGGGCTGCGTATTGCAATTGGTAGGTATGTTCCCATTGTATGAATGGGTGTCGATGTTGATGCCTGTGTTGTGGTCCTAACACTCATGTCATGACACACTGACAGGCATGTGACAGGAAGGACTCGCAAACAAGAAAAAAAGTACTTTCAAACCAATTGATACAGCCTTTGATCTGGTTCATATCTCCAACCTGAGGACCCATAAGGAAGCAGAGCAGCAGATGATGAGCCCTGAGCTCAAGATTTTTTTGGCTAGCCTGACTGGTGTGGTTTGGGCACCTGCATACACCTGTTCCTTTGATTTGCTGCTTCATCTTCCATCTATTCTTGAGAAATGAGTTGGAATGGAGATGGTATTCTTTTCGTCATGAGGCAGACTCTGCTTGGTCAGTCCATTGAATGTAATATCCCATCTGCCATGGCGTATGTCCAGAAAAGAGCAATTGCACAAGGAAGCAGATAGGCTATACTTTCACAAATTCTGTCTTATCAAATCTGCAGCTCAGAGACTTCCCTGACAAGAGGTCATGTCTTTAATAAATAGTGTTGTGATTTTACTGCTGCAAATTCTTCCAATTCCTTTTAAAATTTGATGTAAATATTTTGCACCAATAATGTCCTAAGACAAGGAATTTCCCTGCTGTGATACTTGAAGCAAGTGAGCAGATCCTGTGTACAATAAAAAGATTAAACAATTTCTTGGAAAATAGTGCGATCCTATATCATTTAGCCCTGAAGAATGGTATATGCAGACATGGTTTTGATCACATTTAAAAGCATTATGTGATTGTGGTAATTAGTAGTTGCAAAGGTGCAACTTTTTGGTTTGGTTTTTTTTTTTTTTTTCAGTCGTTCAGATGAGCATGTGTGATGTGTGGTTCAAATCAGAAGCAAGCTTTGCCACCTGAGCTATGAGGTGAAGGGAGATGAGCCTGGTTGAGTGAGGGATAAGGATCCAGAGACAGATGAGAAATGTGGCCAGAACTATTACCCATTTTTCATTTTTATCCAAACTTGCTTTTCTGGTGCTTCAGATCACATATGAAATACTCCATGATAACACTGGGTCAGCAAAAGTCCAACTCCCAAATTTCTTTTTAAAGATCTGTAGTATGTTTACTGCTACTTGGTTTTAATTCTCCCATTTCTAAAAGTCATGACAAAGATGAGCTTTGCAATATGTGTGTCAGACTTTGGACAGGTTTGCATGGTGATAGAGAGTAATCTAGTGCTATAAAATTTTCTGTAGAATTTTTTCTAAAAGACAAGGATGGTTTTAAAATAAAAGGCAAAATGTCATAATTTAAAACTGAACTCTGGTATTTGGGGCACATAGATTCAAGAGAAAGCAATGGGAAATTTAGACAAGCTTCATAATGAACTTCTGTAGTTACATATTATTGTATGGTATTTGATTATAAATGGGGTAAGGAAGATTATTGTAAGAGGAAGGAAAAACCTAGAAAAACAGGTAATACTAGGAAAGGCACTGCTGTGCTGATTTCACGCACTTCAGAAACGTGATGCAAGAAAGTGTTTGTCATGTGAAATCTTAAGTTGCACAGGGTCCAGAGGGGAAAGTACCACTCCTATTTGGTTCTTAACTCATTGCAAGTACAGGACAGATGTTTTCCTTCCAGAAATGGATTGAGAAGGGCCCCACCTATCAATTCTTTCACAGCCAGGAGGAGACAGAAGCAGCAGCAAATGTGGCACATGTTCACTTTGCTGCATAAGGTCTGACTGGGCCTTTCTTTGCTATGTTTCCATGTGGTGGGACCCTGCATCGGTCAGAACATTTGGAGAGGAAAGTGTCTATATCCTTTCCATAAAGTAGGATGACAGAAAGCGCAGGAAGAGTCTCTAAAGCAAGGTTAGATTTTTTTTTTGTGTACTGTTCCAGTTTGTGCTGTAACTTTAGATATGCAGGAAACTCTGAGTGCCTCAGTGAGATAAATTTAAATTAAAAGGATTTGAAAAGAAATCTATTCTCTCTTCCCTATGTCTTCTCAAAGCAATTCTCTCTCTTTCAGAAACTTCAGATAAAGTGTCTTGAACAGCAGTAAAATCTGCACATCCACTTCTGTGTCGGGTGGCAAGAAGGGCATCTGTCATCTTGGCTTGGCTATTTTTCTTTTCTTCCTTTTCGTCAGGAGTCTCTGTCTCCATTTGCATTGCAGACCCCTCCTTTGCCTCTGCAGTCCTGCACTCCAGAAGCTTCTTCAAAGTGGAGGTGATCAGCTTCTGTCATGGAAGGTGCAATCTCCCACCCTCTCTAGAGGGCTTTACCTTACAACTCAACAGCCTGGACAAACATAAAAAAGTCTTCCTCTTTGGTGCCTGGCCACTCCTTTTTTTAATATAATATAAGTAACATAAGAAATCATGAGCAAACCAGTTGTGCTGCCTTTCTTCTAAGCTGGTATTATAAAAAAGACAGAAAAAAAACTTGCTTTGGAGGTGAAGGATTGGTTGTGAGAGGTTTTTCTATGGCTGAATACAAAGGTCAACCTTTTTTCTTTTTTTTTTTTCCTGATCCTTTCTTCACCTATGTTTTCACTGTTACTTCTGTAAGTAGTTACATCTATGCATTTAGACATATGAGGAGGTCACAGGGAGACCCAAGACATACTTGTCCATTTTACAATGTGATTAAGCCTCAAAGAAGCCCGATGAAGCAACATCCCGCTCATTTCGCTAGTGAGGTGGCAGTGAAGCACAGGTTTTTACAGTGAATGTGGAAATGTGAGCATTCCTAATGTAATTTATAATCCTTATAACCTTAAGTTTTGCCCAGCGCCCCTGGTATTTATATGCACAGATCTCTTAGGCATTTTTTCAAGATCTCACCCTGAGTGTTTGGTAGAGCTGAAAATCCTGAAGAGGAACCTCTTTATGCCTGAATGCCAACAACTAGCTTCGTGCTACCACCTAGACTGCTTTCTAGAAATGACCTTGAAAAATGTGGTGATTCGCACTGGGTCTCAGATTATGTGTGCAGACTGCTGTGGAGTCGGGCCTACAAGAATAATTAGATTTGGTGTGAGGAGGGGGAGGGAATTTTGTATTCTAATTGACTTTATTTTATAATTTATGACAGGAGTGCCCATTGCCTTGGATATGCATCCTGTCTTATATAAATCTCTTCCTGTATTTGCGTGTGAATATACATATTTATAGAATTTTAAATATGTAAACGTGCAGGTGTGTTAGGCCTGGACTGTTCAAGCATCACAAGGTTTCATCTTTATAGTGAGGATTTAGTTTGCTGTCGGATGGCACTACTGGATTTTGACCAAAATATGTGATACCATGTCTCAATGCTTGTGTAAATTATTTTTGATTAATATTCTTCTAGTAACATGGTGGGGGGTTTTTTGCCCGGAAGATGCACATGAAGCAATAGGAAAATGAGGGAAAAGGTACTATACAGAACCGTTCATAATGTTGCACATGGTGAGTGTGTGTAGAGGAGCAATGGACAATGCAACACAATAATTTTCAGAAAACTTTCTAGAACAAATGAACAAGGACTCTTCATTCTGGGTCTGTGAGGAAAATGGACATTTTGGTAATTTTTTCAGTAAAATGTAACTGCCGCTGTAATTTACGAACTAACCTGCCTCCTCAAAGTGTCTCTTTTTAAAGATGATGCGGTGTCATTCCTTTGAATTTTTGGCCTTATTTTTTCAAATTCTTGTCATCCATAGAAATATAAAGTGCTGGAGTTCTTGTTATTGGCCGTTTCTGTAGATTAACTGGGAATTTCACATGACTTTCCTTTTGCATTTGTTATAAATCATGCTAGGCAGCTAACTTCTCTGCATGATTTCTCTTCAATAATTAAATCTAGCATTTCCAGCTGCTGTAAAATTTGTTGCCCTTTTCTGTTCAGTTATGGTTTTTCATGCGGAAGACTTGGACTTCCTCACAGTTTTAATTCTTATTTGGTATCAATTTATAGGCTGTGTGTAATAAACTGAATGTTTTACTTCATGGCTCATGCTGAGAAACGAATCCTAATGTTAATATAAGTATTGCCTTGACAGAGATAAGGTGCAAGGCTAGGCAAGCGTTCCAGTAGTGACTTCAATGAAGGTATTTGCTTTTTTGTTTCCTTGGCAGAAAACAAAATTCAGTGGTTTCGTTGATGGATAATCTCGCATATTCTGCACCTTTTCCCCTTTGGTGTACTAAGCATTAAATGTTAGATGATGTTATTTGTATCAGCGGAAGTAACTTAAAGTACTGCAACTCAATTGTGACAGAATACCTGTAAGTCAAAGGGAATGTTTGAGAGCCCTTGAAAGAATTATAAAAAGGTGTTTGGTGTCTTTGTAGTTTCTGTAGATGATTGTTTCTTCTATATGTAACAAACAGTTAGTGCAGGAAAGAAAATTTTAATCCTTGACTGGGTCCCTATTCTCAGTATAATTTTCCAGTGTTTTTAATAAAAACAGCTTTGTTACTGAACTCATGCATCTAATCTCTGTGGCTCTTACAACATCTCTTGTAAGAAGTGTTATTTGACACGCTTAATGGCAATGACCTTATTTATTAGAAAAAAAGATTTTGGAATGCTTTCAATGGCTATTCTATCTAGTAGTGTAGGTTATCAGCAATAACTCTTTACAGAACGTATGAAGATAATGGATAGTGCAAGTTGTAGGTGTCCTGTAGTAATGTAACCAAAAGTTACAGTCCATAAGATTGCAAAAATGTAATGTGGCAACACGAAGTTAGATGTACCCTCACAGAAAAATAAAGGCTTTACAGATTTCTTAAGAATTTCAAATTTAGATTTTTAAATAAATGCTGCCCTTTGAATTGGGCAGGTTAGGCATCATAGCCCCATCTATCGGTAGAAGGAAGAAAAATTTTGACTTTTGTTTCTGAACTCTCTTTTGAGGTATTATAAACTCTTCAACAGAATTCTGAGCATGGAAAAATATTTTTTCCATTGGGGGATTGAGAATTTTTGTTCTGCTGCAATACGTCGACAGGTCCCAAACTGGAAAGTGAACTTTATCGTATTCCTGAGATGGCAATTTTTAAGATTCATTGTCTCTTGTGAGTCAAAGGATACTGAAATGAGAAATTAATTTTCCATTTGAATGTTATAACATTTCCCTGTGCTCTGGGAAGTGGTGGGATATTGTGTTGCCTGATTATGAAAGGAGGAGCAAAAAATTGTGGTTTCTCTTTCACTATGCTTTAATAAGCCATGGGAAGAGAAGGAATGAAAGCTTGCACTGGAATGCTGAGATCTTTTTGTTATATCTCAATTTTAAATCAAAATACATTACAGAAATACGTCTAAGAGCTATCAAAGATACAGTACTATTGTTTCTGAAGCAACTTGACAGAAAATTCATCTTAGAACTATTCTCTCCTGTAGACTTTTCTGATCAAACAAGAAGTGATGTTATCTTCATTGCCATTTTTTGATAATATTTTTTGCAAACTCTGAGACAAAGTGTGTGAAGAATTAAATCTAATAAGTATCAACACATTATTGGGCTTTTGCAATCATATTGAATATGGAAAAGAAATAGATTCATAACCGTAGCTATTTCATGTACAAAAAAATCTACTGTCATTTTTATGATGCTAATGAAGTCTATTACTTTATAATTAATGCTTAGTGTTTAGCACTATCTTGTTGAGACTCTTCCACATTTTATAATCTATGCTATGCTTTATTTACATTTTAAGTGTAATTTGAAAAAAAGTAATAATCCAGGAACATCATGTATATATGCATCTTTTCTGCACAGTGTTTTACAATATTAGCTGTATGAGATTTTAACTTTTTATGGCCTTTTTTCTCTCCTTTTACATATTTAACACATCTACTTATTCTTCAGTTTCTGCAAATGATCAACTTTGTTTTAAAAACTTTTTACCCACTCTTGTAAGTACTGATTATTTTCACTAGAGATTATCAATGAGCCTAATCTACTGTCCATGGCTCTAGAAGTCTGAGCAGAACATACTCTGGAATTCTCGTTATTTTAGCTTTTGTAGACCCTGGAAGCCAACAAAAACTCTGCCAAAAGTAGCCAAAGACTTAATTCCTGTAACCACTTATGTTTTATAATTTTGACCTGCTACTTTAATGGCTGAATTGAAACAGCATACGCAAGAAGAAAAAGGGGTAATTGGAAGAAGGGAGAGCAGCATTGTATGCTTCTGCTGCGATCTATCTTCTGCTGGACTAGGAAAAGGCATTCCTTTTTGAACTTATCTTTTGCTGTGGCAGTGCATCTTAACTTTTTTGTGCGTGTGTGTGAAATCCATAATTGTAAGGCTGACAGCGTGGTCTGGGGTTTGGGGTGGTTTTTGTTTGCTTTTTTAAAATTATTTAGCTCACTAGCTAGCTAAGTACCACAGAAAATGTAGAATAACAAATAGGGCATGCTTACAAGGTTGATTGACATAAATAGGTAATGTCTGAAAAGCACTTTAATTAGGTTTGTTTTCTTTTAATTCTTTTTTTTTTTTTTTTTTAGTTGCAAATGCTAAGTTTCAAACTTGTTACTTCTTTGAAAGGATAACTCTTAAAGTAAAATTATACACAGTAAGAAGTGAGTAAAATATAATGATCTGTACTGTGGAATATCTTTTCCACAGCAATGACTTTAATGAGTTACTTCTAAGTGGTCGTGTGTTAGGAAAAAAAAGTACAGAAAAATGAATGTCTGGTCTTATATTAATATGTGCAGGATTTATATAGTTAAGTTCCACTTATTGCAGGTAATTCTTTGTGAGTACTGACTTGTGATGGGAATTGCTCAAATACTCAGATGAACATCTCCTAATTATTAGGGTATTATAGAGCCATGGGTTCTGCCAGTTCTGTGGAAGAGGAAACAATTTGGCAGTAAACTTGAATAACTTGAACCTTTTTTAGAGCATTCAAAATGCAAAATCAGGTAGGAAGTTAACACAATCCACTTGGAAATTCCATGCCTTTTTGTATTCATCTACATTAATTATGCTGCTCTTTTGTTTCACAGATGAATAGTTTGCTGAGCCTCAAGAGCATCTGTACTGGGTTAGACCAAAAGTCCATCAATTCTGTTTCTAACGGAGTTGAATAGTACATGCCTAGGGAAAAGTGCAAGAACAATGCAATTTTATAGGGGTGCTTCCTTGGTTCTACCCAGGTGGCAGGGATCACAATTTGAATAAAGATTTGCAGTTCAGCATATGAATTTCACCTATTGTTTTATCTCCCAGCCACTGTATTACCATTTTTCATGTTTGAATGTTGTTTTTACTACCTTGAATTACTTAGAGCTATCAGCAGAATTTGACACCTTTTCTATTCTCCAGTAATTTCTAAATATGTTTAATAACACAGTGGGATTCAATTGGTCATTTCCATCCACTTTGAAGTCTAGCTATTCTTTTTTTAAAACCTGTTTTCTTTGTTTTAATCAATTTTTATCAACATAAAGATGTTCCTAGATGCCCTACCGCATCCTGCCTTTCTTTAAATATCTTTTTGGCATTCAAACAGTGGACTTTATGCCCTGGATCTTTCTTGTCTGTGTCTCCAGTGGCTTGTTGAAAGAAATCTAATGAAGCATGACTTCCCTTTACAGAAGCAGTGATGACTCTTGCCAGTGTGTTTATTCCATTGTTTGCGTTTTGCTTTAAACACAGCTACCAATTTCCCTATAAAAAAATTCAGACTTATTGCTGTGTAGTTCCCTGCTGTCCTCCAGAGTCCGTTTGGCATATTTCATTTGTCCAGCACTAATGGCTCAGCTGCGTTCATCCCGGAGTTCTTCTAGATCACCTGAGTGAAAACTGGCTGGTCCTAGCAGTTGGTCACTTGTCAGGTTTCTTTTATAACTTCTCTGCAAGAGCTTCTCTGTGGTGGTCTTGTGTTCCAAGGTCTTGTGTTCCAAGAGCTCTTTTTATCCTTTCACCTTCTGTTAACTCTACAGAGATACCTTAATGGGCTTACTGCTCCTGATTTGTTTGAAAAATAATTTATTACTGCCTTTTATGCCTTTATGCAAGTGTTTCTCAAACTCTTTTGGCCTGCTTCATTCTGTTTTTAAAACTAACATACCACAGTTGACATATTTTTCTGTTTTCCTTCTTTGAACAGGCTTCTTGAAGAATGCCATTTTCTTACAGCCTTCTTTCTCTGCAGTTATAATTATTCCAGCTTTTTTTTGTCTTTTAAGAAGCCCTTTGATGGATGGTATACATTTCCTTTGAACCCCTAATATTGTATCTTTTTATACAGTTTTTGTGTTGTCTATAAAAACATTTTCCATGTTTTGCTGCATCTTTTTATGCTCGGAATATGAAAACTAAGGTAGCCAGCTAAGAAATTTCTTGCTTCAAATTAGATGTTCCCGTCAGAAGTGCTGTTGTTCTCACCTATTCATGAAAAATAAATCAGGAGGGTTTACCTTGTTTATTATTCATGTGCCGACTTTTATGGTAGCTCATGCCAGGCAGTGATTCTAAAATACTCTTTACTGAAGTAAAACAGCATATGTAGAGTGTAAATTTCTAGCATTAACAAAGCAAATATCCTATTGTGTTTGATTAGAGAATTCTCTTCTACAATTCCTGTCCAAAGATAGCTTTCATTGCTTATATACCTTTTTAACATTAGTGTTAGGAGCTTTGAAGAAAAAACACTGGTGACAGTAGACATATGTCCTATGTGCTTTTATTATAGGTTAGTTTGATCTAAATGAGCAAGATGTTATATTAAAACAATTCTGATATCGGTGCTGGCAAGGTCAGAGAAGATTTTAGTTTTTCTTGGTTTTGCTTTTTTATCTATTATCACATCTCCTCACTTAATTTCACTAGGCTAAATGAGTTATATTCATCTAGGTTTTTTTCTTCTAAGGTGGAATCTGCATACTCTAGATCATCCTAGTAGTTCTACTTTGTGCCTCTTCTTGGAAGATCGATTCCTACTGGAACATGGATGAGCAAGACTAATCACATTGATAAGTCCATTATCAAGCCTATTATCCTATCTTAAACAGTGGTTACTTAAGGAAGAGGTTATTAAAAGGGCAAACAATAGTAACACTTTCCCAGAATACACTCCCACCCTTCTGCAATTTGAAGTTCAGGGACTTCTGATTCTTGCTTGCCAGAAATGATGGCCATGTGCTTAGTACCACTTTGGGGATTGTTCCCCCATTTGCCCAGCAAAACTTTGAATCCATATAGACTTTTGCTAAGAGTTTCACAGAGTTAATTGCAAATTGTTCTGGCATCTTAGTTTCATTCTTGTGTTGTTAAATGTTTTTTTCCCTGGTAGCGAGTCAGGTTGGAGGGGAGGCGCCGTTTACAACCAGTATTTCTTAGAACACCTTCTGTTCATTATACTGTTGAAATTAATAGAATAAAGCTGTTACTGTTGATAGCTGATAAGAGGATAGCAGGAGGTCCTTTGCTTCATGGGGGTATATATACAATCCTGTATTCCTTGTTTGCATAGAGTAGCTGTCACTCTCTTGGATGTTGTCTGAGTCATACAATCTGCTGCTGGTACTAGTGGGTGCTAGTGGTGGTGTATGGATTCAGCAGACCTGTGGTATTCTGAATTGATCATGTTTTGCAGGTTCAACAAGACTGCCAGTCCCTAGAGTCTGCCAGCTCTTGGGAAGCGTTCACACGTGACCTTCTCAGCACGCACTCTCCATTTCTTTGGGCTGCTTTTTCATAGTGACTCTCTCCATCTAATGTTGTAAGAATCTAGATAACCCATTTACACAAACTCGCCTAGAAAGGATCCTTTGTACCACATGATTTTACAGAATTCTCCTATCCGTCCTGAGTTGTCTTTTTTCCCCCACCTTGAAAGATATTACTGTTACATAGTTATTTCTTCTATGGCAGTGGTTCCAATTCTGTATCCTTCCTTAATGCTTCTCAGTTCTATCCTATTTTCTCATGGAAGAACCAAAACTGCACCCAGTGTTCCAGATGTGGACTCACCAGGAAATTATAATAAATACATAATGTTTTCTATGTTGTTCTCTTCACAATGGTTCCTAGTTCTTCCCTTGATTCCAATGTGCTGGTTGATTATCGTGTACTGAGCTGATGTTTTCATAGAACTATCTGTCATTGATAATACCATCTCATGGCAAAAAGGAGTGGGGAAAAAAGTGAACTCAGAGTCAATCACTTTATATCTAAAATTAGATACTTTCCTACGTTTTTTATCTACATTGAAGTTCCTTTGCTGTTTTATTACCACAATGACTTGGTCTTACATGCTCCCCCTCCAGTTCCTCACAGGTCTTTTGTGATTATACACCTCTGAAAAGCTTAGTGTCAGCAATGAACTTTGTCACTTCATTATTCACTCATTCTTCAGACTTTTTTTACATATATGTCGAAAAGCCTGAAACGATTACAAACTGATGGGAATTGTATGGTTAATATTAGTTTGACTAGAACCTTACCTAGTATTTTCTCTCATCTCCTTCTAGAAGTAGCTTTTCTAATTTCTGTCATTTACCCTTCCTTTGGCTGCTTTGTGTTTTGCTTTTCTTTTAAGATGTTGGTCTAGATAAGTCATTATACCTTCCTAAAATGTGACTTTTAAAATCAAAGTAGTTTGCTCAGGTGTGTGGAGAATTTGCACTTAGTGATGTTTTAAGAGCTTTGATGAAATTAGAAGTTAGAGTATACTTCTGTTGTTATTATTTGTACAGTTAACATTTCCATTGAAAGTGAAAATATAAATGTCAAAACCATTCTGAAAAAATGGCAAATACAGCATGAGATGATAGGTTTAGTTTTTGTATACCTACAGGAACCCGAAACTGCTGTAACACTCTTTTTTTTTTTGTTTTTGCTAAAACAGAATGGTGAATCAAACAATTTATAATAGCATTAACTTCCAGATAAAATATTTTCAACCAGTCTTTCTTTATAATTCCAGAATTAGTGGAAACATTTATGTCTTTAGATTCTTCCATCAAGGCACAGGGAAGTGAATTATTGAAAAGATAAAAATAAATTTGTTTGCTTTCTGTCAGAGTTCATATCCACAGCCAACCTTGATAGAAGACCAGAATGATTTAGACAAGTTTGCTTTGGAGATTCATAACATATGCTTGCTGGACAGAATTGAGTTATCTCTGCTCTGGAGAGTAAGTTATTGTAGCAGGAGCTGACAGAGATGAAGATAACTGAGGGAAATTCAATTACCTTTTAGTGTTTTCCTTCTAATAGGATTCTTAATGTGAAAAAGATCCTTAGATGATGCGCCTATGTTGCTTTGTGAGATCTGCTTTGATACCTGCATCCAGAATAAAGTGAACTCTTCTTTTCAGGCCTTCATTAAGGATGAAATATGCATCTGATTGCTAAATGGGTGTTGACTTTTGATCCAACATATTGTCATTTGTAGCCCAGATGTATTTGACAGTCTTTTGGCAGTAGGCTTCAATATTCTCTCAAATACAATTTCATTTTTAGAAGTACTGTTTTTATGTGAGAAGCTTGTTTATAAGAGGAATTGAAGAAAGAGGTCACAAACCTGTAAAATATTTCCCTGTAGTCTAGTTCTGTTTCTGCATATTTGTTTTCTCATTTTACTTTTCCTGGCAAAAGTACCTGAGTTGCAAACACTGCTTGTGACTGACCTGAGTTCAGGCTGTTGTGTTAAAGCCCATCCCAGTGGACTATAGCTGGATTTCATGTGAAACCTCTGCAGTTCTGAAGTTACCAGGGTAGACTGGTGCATACAGGTATTAGGATGCTATTATTTGTTTTCCTTGTAAAAATTTCGATTTTTTTCTAATGGCTGATCGTTGAAATGAAAATTTAGAAGTGACTCTGTGAAGCCAGCTCATTCTGCAGGTCTGTGTATGAAAACATACTGCGTGCAAGTTTGTGTACTTGCAGTATGCTTTCTTTTACTGATCCATTAAACTACTTGCTGTAACTGAATGTAGTTATGTGTATATCCTCCAAAAGATTTTATTTTTAAAACTCTGACCCTGATCAGCTTACTAAAACACATGCACGGAGATACTCAGATGTTTACAAAAGTTCATCAGTAGAGCCTGAAGGCATTTATAATTAAGTTTTTTCAATGATACCTATATTTCTTAGTATTTTCCCCATTCATTTATTGCAATATTATTGAGGTGGAAGTTGTGCAAAATACTGCATCTAGTGTAACAGTTTATCCTATATTGCTATTTCTCATTCCAGTGAAAGCTTCAGCCTTTCATTGAGAATGCTCTGTTCTGAATACAAAGTATAGTTACTGTGCTGAAATAAATGCCTTTATGAGTGATGGTTGAAAAGAGACAGTAATTATTTAAATAAGGACTTTTACAATTAAATTGCTAAAATTTTCATTATTGTGTAGGAAAGGGCTGGCAGTGCTCTGCAGGGTCTAAGTTGGGCACCCACTGCAGTACCACAGCCTCCTGGGCAGGACCTCACCAGGCATCTCCAACCTGTCACCCACCATGAGAAGAGCAGGGCAGCCCTGGGAGAGGGTGGCCAGGGCCAGCACAGACCCCCCACAATAGGGCAGGGCCACGGGGCCAGGGCCAGCCTGAGGCTAGGAAGCCCGCTTGCCCCATTGCTAGGAGCCTGGACAGGATCAGGGAGCCCACAGCAAAGTGGTGGGCATTGCTAGGATGGGGGGTGGTTGGTCCTGTCTCCAATACCGCCAGCAGGACAGGGTCATCCTAAGCTGGGCTTGGCTCTGTGCTGGCCCTCAGCCGTGGGAGGACCTTATGCCACCTACAGACATCTCTAAATTATCCTACCATTACTCCTGAATGTGTTAAGCATTTATAGAAGAAAAAGTCAGATATTCTAACTTCTGAAATATTGTTGCTTATTTTTTCCTCCACTGCCTGTTAGAAACCTCAAATATCTCATTTCTAAGCAGTTTCTGATAGCCTTGAAGCCAGCATCACCTTTCCTGGCATTAGACCAACATTTTTGCAAGGCAATTTCATATGGCCAGCAGCAGAGGAATGTTTCTCAGGTTATTTCTGAATGGCAGTTGTTTGAAGCTACTCAGAAATTTGGAATATTAGAAGTAGACAGAGGTAGATTATTGGCTAGAGGGTAACTGAGCCTGTTAAAGTGTGTGAGAAATGTTGTTACATGGTGCTTTGGTATGTCCAGTAACTGTCACTTACATGTGTTTTATATAATGTTTTATATCATTTCAGTAGTTTGTTTCATTTTTGTGCATGCTTGGTGGAAGCTGGTGATTTTGATTAGTCGTTGTACTTTCTTTCAATACCTATAATTTTAACGAGTAAACTGTAATTCACATGAAATCCCAGATTCTTATTTTAAAATTCCATAGAACTTATGTTGCTTTATTATCCTGTGTGGCTATTGTGCTCTAAACATAACAAGCTCCAAGTATTGAATTTGTTATTTTACACTGAATTAAAGTCAATTAGTGAAATCTAGTTAAGCAGGATTTGTGCAGTTGTACTGTCTAATCTGTTTTGTGCCATTACACCAACGTCTGTGAGTTCAGCTGTTTGTAACAAATGCTGCTAACTGTTATCGAGGCATAGTATGAAAACACCCTCATACCTCTAAAAAAAACCCCAACAACAAAAACAACCAGACAGAAAAACCTTGCAGTATGAACTGGAACAAAGCCAAAAATAAAACTCAACAAGAACATCAGAGCCTTGGAATAGGAGGTTTCATAAGTTTGAAATGAGAAATAAACAGAAAACTCATTAAATGGGTCTTACATATTTTTCTTATGTAAATGAATATGTTTATGGAGTATTCTTTTTTTCTTTCTCTATTTTAATGGTGACAGCGTAAAGAAACTGCCTGGTGCTACACAGAACTTTATTTCTCTGAAGATAGCATCTGTGGTAGTTGCAATACTGACTTGTGCATCATTGCAATCTTTTCATTTAAACCAAGTGAGCAAGAAAATATATATTTAAAGTAATTGTTATGGAGTATTTTTAGTCCTTGTTCCATATTGATCACTATAAGGATCTAGAGTTGGATGAATGAATGTTCTTAAGTTAGACTGCTGTAAATTAAAGCTGAGACTCTTGTCTTCTCACACTTCAAATAGTCAGAATATTTCAAATGCTGTCATTATATGGATAATAAAATCACACAGTTTTAAAAAGAAATTATCCTCCCCCAACAATTTTTAGAGCCAAACGTCAGCCTTTCAAGGGTGGTAGAACTTTTTCTGAGTAAAAAATGTTAATTAAAACCCAAACCTATTCATACCTATCTTGTGCTGTTCTGAAATTCCAAAATTGTGTTGCATAAATGCATGAGAAACAATCACAAAGGAAAAAGCCTCATATGCTTGTTGGAATGAAGTACAGAACATAGACTACTGAAAAAAGGAGAGGGGGAAAAAATAAAATATTATTTGCTTTTCATAGTTTGATGCTATAGGAATTCTGACAGGAGACTTTAGGTTAAGGCAGATGTTAAGCTAAAGCTGGGATTGTGACTGCTTAACATGTTTCTAAAGTAAGTGGCTAGGAATGAGTTTAAAGAACAACTGCTATAAGAGGCCATATTTTAATAATCCTTCCCATTTGCCTCTAGGTTGTTTTGTTTTTTTTTTTTTTTAATCTTTGCCGATTCATCATCATCTTAATCAAAATATCCTGCTTTTAAAATACTTGGTCTTCCAAAGAATAAGCCTCTTAAGAGTCTTAGTTTACCATAAGGTGAAGAGCACATTTGGAGTGTTAGTTAGAAATCTGTGAATCAGCAGCACTGGGCATGTTATTTTTGAATAGACTTTTAAATAAAATCCCACGTCATTCTTCTTTTTTCACAGATTCTCTGACAGTGATTTGAAATTCCTCTGACAAAAAAAGATGCCCTTAATAATTTTCATTAATAATGAATTAAAAGGTTTTTGTGGATACAGATGAAGGTGCCATGACTTAATGGCAGAAACTAAAGGGGTTTTTTCCATGTGTGGGAAGGAAATACTTTGCCAGCAAAGATGTTTGTCCTATTTAGCAGGGTTGCTCAAGGATATGTGCCAGTCAAGGTGATCATTCTCCGCTGTGAGAGGCTGAAAAGGTCCTGAACTGTCAGAGATCAAGTCCACTAAATTAGCTCTTGGATCCAGCATGATAGAAGCTGGTGAAGGACAGATCGCTTACCTTTTGGGTTGTGAGTTCATGTTCATGTCTGAATGTTTCATAGCTGAGCTTTCACAAAAGGTTTGCCAAATATGGCACAGAACACTTTTAAAGCCCTTTCTGTTGCTGGTGCAGAATGATAGGTGATTTGTTCCTACATTTATCTTAATTACCATTATGTAGCCTTGTGTTGTATACATTGATTTTATTGTGTGCTGATGGTATTTTTCCTTTTGTTTGCTCTTAACATCTAGTGAGTACTCGCCTACTATACAGAGTAAAACACTTTCAAAACATGTCTTTGATTCTGTTGTCAGAGTACAGAACAAAGTTATAGAAAGGCAAACTACATTTTTTTTTTTTTCTCCCCTTAAGTGTCATAACTGACACATTAAGGAGTCCACTCAGGTCCGAAACCAACTTTGTATCCAAAGTACTGAAGCTTATTAGAGATGTGCTAGTCATAGGCATGAAACCGGTCATAGGCATGAAACCAGTCATGGGCAAGATAGGAAACTATTTTGCCTAAATGTCTTGTTATCTCAAATTAATGTGATTTCTCTGTTCTTTCTTCATGAGTTGATATATTTTGATACATTCTGAAGCTCCTGGATTAAAATCAGAGTTGTGTTCTCAAACCAAGATGCTAAACAGGGAAAGCTGAGAAGTGCTTGAGGGGAACTATGAAGAAAATAGAAACACAGGCTCCAGCCTGCAGGCATGTCTCAAGGGGCTAATCTTTCCATCTTTTGGAAATCTGGAACTTTACATAATCTTGGAAACTGTTTATATAGAGATTTTGTCTGGAAATGAATTTGTTTTGCATGTGTTTTGCAAATTTATAAGGAGATTTAGTGAGTGTGATATAGCAGGAATATCAAACAATAAATAACAAAATCAACAGAGGTATATTGATTATTTTTGCATTGTATTCTACATATAATATGAATGTGAGTTCTTATATGATAATAAAAGTCCTATATAGGAATACAAATTCCTGTAAGGCAGGTATTGAGACAATTAACACAAGTCATGTGTTAAATGCTAATATACCTAAGTATTTATAGCTGTGTCTTTTATAGCTATAGAAATGAAAAAATTTTAACTCGTGCAGATGCCTTTCACTTTGTTATAGCCAGAGGCTGAAGCCACTTTTATAGATTAAAGTGGTAAAAGGTATCTTGTAATAAAGTTCCAAATTATCTTTTGGTTTATCTGCTTATCATCTGAATCATTCTGGTTAAATTTTTCTGTTCTATGTGCTCTTGGAGCTTGAATTGCTTTAAGGTTTAGATTTGGGTTTTTTTTCTTGGTTCAGAAAAAAAGGTTGGCAAATTGTTTCCAAATTAAAACATGAAAAATACTATTACTTTTTATTTTTTTGATAATATAATTTTTTTCCATGTTTTGAGGTATTCTTATTTCCCCACTGTCAGAAATGTACCTTTTGCCCATATTATGAAAAATTATTCAGAATTCATCTGAAACAAAACTTGTGAAAAAATGCTGGGTTTGTAGTACCTTTAAGAGCTTCCTAATTAGTCAGTTGCATTGTTCAAAAATACTCAATAGCCTGTGTTACCTGCTCTTAGGGACTTAATTTATGGTTTATCTGTGCCTTCCGATCTGCATGTGACTCTTGGTCTGTTCAAGTGTCACTCCTGGTGCCAAGTCTTGATGCTGTGGCAGTAGGGTCTCTGGAAATCTGAACCCTGGGGAGGTGGTTATTTGGCTGCTGGGGCCAAAGCTGCTGGACTGCTTTCTACCTACCTTACAGGTAACAGAGGTCCTCGCTGTGCTTCGGTGGAACAAGACAGTTGGGGAAGTGGTGGTCACAGTTAGTGAATGAGGACATTTCAGGGCTTTAGTTTGTTGGGGTTTATTGGAAGTGTCCCATCTGGCCCCTGGTCATACAAAGATTTTCACAAGATCTTGAAGAATAGATTGAAAGCCACAGCAAGAGTTATTTGGCAAATGTTTCCTGAGCTGCCAGTGCCACATTGCAGTGGATGGTAACTATTTCCCCTATGTCAACTTAGTGTTCACGTTGTACAGAAGGGAGGAAGCATCCTGCTAGAGTACCGTATTAACAGCACGAAGAAAAGGTGAAGGATGGGTGGGTAATATAAGAAAGAGCCTGCAGGTAAAAGAGAAGAACAGAAAGAAACTTTGGGAGCATTGAAAGTAGAATTGGGACCGTTCCCTAGGCCAGTCTCCACTGCACCCTTGGAGACTGGAACTAAATATTGTATTTCTCTTCTGGCAGTAACGAGTTGCTCACACATCTACTAACAACTGGTTGCAGATAGTGTAACTATCAAATACTGCTTTGCTTTGGTTGAAGTGATAGAAGTCTTAGTAATTGGCCTGCTATGAGACTGATATATATGTTTTCATGTGATTTTAAAGAAGGGGAAAATACCTTTTAACTTATGTTGCATAGAAATGACAATATGAAAAGATTCCAAAACTAAGTATCCAACAGTTATGAAAAAATCAGAGCAGTGCAACCTTAATTTGGCCTTCACTAAGCATGTGTAATGAATCCTTAGGTTATGAAAGTATATGTCTCATTTGCTGGACAGGCTTGGACGTTCCTTAGAAAATAAGCGAGTTTGTCAATTCCAGAAGTTGTTCATGGATCTGATTCAGTTGTTGCATTGGACTGGAAGTTCTTTAGTGAATACAGTGTTAATCTCATCATGGTGTTGAAGCAGTTGAACATCACAAGGTTGATGCAGTGTCATTGGGAAGTAGCTTAAAAGATCATCACTGGCTCCTTTTCTGCTTAATAGCTAATCTGAGAGCACAGAGCCACCTATGCAGAAGTGCTGAGCTTTACTGTTTCTAGAGCATTAGGGGAATTGTACTTTGATTATTTCTAGCTTGAAAAATGCCTTGTACTTGGAAGATGTGGGCCCAAAGGATCTCAAATTTAATGCCCAAGCATAATGTTTTTAGGATCTTAGCCTGTTTTAAAATGAGAACAGTACGAAGGGACTGCAGACATAAACTGGATTTGCAGAAGAGAGAAGTGGGAAAGTGTCTATCTTAGTGCATGCTTTGAATGCAAAGCATTTGGGCATTTGTACAGTAAGAACTGGCTTCTTTGGTTCAAAAAGAACATTTGTCTCTGCATATTGTTTATGCCAATGGTTAGCAGCGATGCTTAGAGAGTTAGAATATTGGAATAATGCAGGGCGCGTATAGCAAATCCTAGTTCCTAGCAGGGAGTAAGAGCTCTTACTTTGTGTAAAGCTTTGTCTTTGATTGTGATCCAAGGGTGCTGCTGTAACACAAATAACACCAATCAGATAAGCATAAAAGAAAAAGGTAAAAAAAAAAAAAAAGTTAATGGTACTAATGGATATGACAGAATAAATCTGATGTTATTTGTCTCTACTCTTTACTATTTATTTATTCTGTCCGTTCTTTTTCTATCCAGTTGAACTCTTGTTAGTTTGTCTTATTTATTTACTCCACTAAATCGGGTTCATTTGAAAGATGCAATCTCAGTAAAAGTGCCGTTGCCTAGTGTTTAGTTGGGTTTACTAAAACTTAATATGGTGAGACTTAAAGGTAAAAAATAAAGCTGTTGACTCAGCACAGATTAAAACCAGATGTCTCTAGAGATCCTTGCATTTCTCTCTAATCACTAACCCAAATTGACTGTGGTAGGGTTTTTTGTGGTCATGACCATAGCTTTACCAGTCTGTGTTTGGTGTGATCTAAGTCAACTGCGGGTTTTCTTCCCCCTTTTGTGATTTTAAATGCATGGTTTATTTTTCCCCAGGAATGTCTGGCTACAAAACCACTTTTTTTTTTTTTTTTTTTTTTTTCTTCCCTTCCCCCACTTCCCCCCCCCTCCCCATGTGTATTACAAACAGTTGATTTAGATGCAGATTCTTTTTAATTTTCAAATCAGATAAAAGGCTGGAAAAGTAGATAAATGAGGTTTGGAAAACTATAGGTTGCAGAGATGAGAAGGCACTGCATTGTGTTCAGTCCATTAAAACAAGAAGAAATAGAAGAGATACTTTGATAAGTGTTCTGCTGGTGTTAACCTTGATGGCTATTATCGGGGGGATGATGCTATATCTATTTCATTGGCTTAAGCTTTTTTCATGCTGAGAGAAATCAATACTTTGAGTCGTTGGATGACAGAGGCATCACTTCAGAATTGACGGTGGCTGTCAGACATTGTCATTGGTTGACTTTTGTTCGCTGTTGAGGTTTTAAGCTTTCATTTTTCTAAGTCTTATTCAGGAGTCTTTGTAAGATTTCCCTGGGTAGCATTTTTAGTCCAGACTTTAAACCTTAGGTCAGAGGTCAAGTGCAAAGATCTGTGAAAGGAGAGGATTGAGGAGCTCCTTCATTTACTAAAATATCCTTATTTGTAGGGAATTTGCATTAGTGGCAAGACTACGTGTTATCTTATGGATGACTTTTCCTCTTAAATGACACCCTCTGAGACAGGTTGTTCACAAAGCAAGTAGCTTTTAGCCAAATTAGACAAAGGAACTGGCATATGTAAAAGTGATCAGTCATCTCAGAGTTGAAGAATAAAAATAAAAAGGCGCAATGTTGCTTTTAAAAACCCTACACTACTAAACTTTTTTGTAGTTTGTAGAGAGCATTACATTGTAATTTTGGGACTGCAAAGGTGCATGTGCAGATGGTACTGTGCAGAGGAAATATTTTACTTACATATTTATAAAGATCAGAGATAAAATAGTTCTAAACCCACTAGATTAATCCTCCTCTTCACTGAAATATAGACAGGCAGAATAGGCTAATTCACCTTGTCAGTATTTCGCAATAGTGTTTCTGGAATCTTTTCTGCATACAGAATGTATTGTATTTTCATATCTATAACTTACCTTTCAGATGACCTTGTGCTCCTTTAGAATTACTGTCCTTAAAAATAAATCTTCAGATAACCTACATTTCAAATAGCTTGCAGTCTTGTCCAAGCAGGGAAGGGGAGAGAGGAAAAAAGCCCTGTTCCTCTCTGTGATAACGGCAAAAGAGAAGGTTTCTGTTCCACCCTGTATGAAGGGGTAGAGAACAAGGGTCTTTCCTCTGGTCCATGTTGTGTCAAAGACTCTGCTTAATACACTTCCCCTTTGTAAGACATTTGACAGGCACTGAATTTATGACACTTTCTAGATAACCTGTGGAGTGTATATATGAAAATAAATTTTTCTCCGTTCAAATTTTTTGTTTCATCACAAGTGTGACTGCAGTACGTTCATGGTTATACTTTCAATGCACACTTGCCCAAACATAACAAAAACTATGTAGGCCAAAGCACTAGTTGTAAGGAAGGTTTGACAAACTTGTTTGCATGAAACTGTATACCTAATTGTAAAACTATATTCAAGCATGACAGGGTGCATGGAATGATCAGGATTTAGTGTGAAGTGTTAACATGTATGAGTCTACATGCTGGTATTGTGTCTCTGGAAGTAGTGGATCAAGTGAACCTGGAGGCATCTGGAAAATGAAAAAATACAGTAGAGAAACGGAGAAATGTTAGTGCTTTCGGAACAGTCTAGTGGTGACTGGCCACTTTGGGATGGGTCTCTTTCCATTTCTTTTGGTGTGTTAAAAATTATTTGAGAGAGGGAGGGGGAGAAACAGCTTCTTTATTGCTGAATATTCAGCGTACATCGTGGGTAGGAACCACTGAACAATTGACAAGTCGCCTGTAGGATCAGAGGGAAGATTATTCTGGTAAAACTTCCTTAATGTTATTAACTGTACACACACGTGCTAGATATTTGGCAGAACTGTGGCTTCTTTCTGTTCTTGTTTGTAACACAGATATTGTAAAGAGTGTGCTATGGTTAAGAGTCCCTCCTGGAGTGATGTTACAATTTTATTGGATTGGTGCATGTGGGAGTCTCTCAGTTTGGGTGGGTAATTGCAAATTTCTATTCATATTAAATGCTGAATTTGCTGAAAAGTGGAATCCAATGCATTTCCGTTCTGTAACAGGCTGATTCTGTTTTCTTGGAAGTTGTCAGGACAATAAAATACCATTTTTTCCTTCATTTGAATGTCACAGCTACACTTTGAAAATCTTTGTTGGTATTTACTGAAGAATGCATTCAAAATTACATCATAAAGAGACTTTTTTTTTAAAGAGGTACAAGTTCATTATATCTTTTACAAAACATTCTAGTTTGATTTCCATTTTATCATGTTTTAAGGTCAAATGTGACTTTAATGTTCCATAAAGAGACAGAGATTGATAATGGGGAAAGAATAACCCTCTAATGTGATTTATATCTATGGATTTTATGTCAGATATGAAAAGTTGCTGTTCAAATTGTAAAGGAGGATCCATTAAAGAGCACTTTAAAACATTTTACTACTTAGCTTACCTTACACACTTGTTTTTAGAATTCTGCCCTTTCAGGCAACTTAAAAATAACAGCTTATGAAACATTTACAAAGTGCTGAAAAGAATTCAGAATCATCATGGGTGCAAAATAGATTAACGTATTGGAAAAGACAGCTGTATTTAAAAAGAGCTAGAAAAATCTTATTTAGTGTTGGTTATGATTTAGCCGTCTTATATTTTTGTGAAGAGGGGTGGCAAAGTAGGAGTACAAAAGCCAATTTTTGATGTCTCATTGACTTGGAAAGTCAGCTGCTCATTCTTCACTCCTTCTGGATGTCTGTTTATCAGGTGAGCATTGCTCTAAGGTGTGGGAAAAATTATGAGGATATTTGTAAGTCTATTAAAATTGCTCTTTAAAATTTATTCATCTCTTAGTACATTTTTGTTATCTAATGTCTATGAAAATCTACACCTCCCCAAATTTTATTTTACTCATGTTTTTTTCCACTTCTTCCTATCTTTCCCTCACTTTATATGACATATATTTGTATATACACATATATAAATAACATTCATAGCCTGCCTATTTTTTATTTGCAGCAGTTTTCTAATGCTTGCACATATAAATAGATTTATACAGAAAAAGCATTGCTACTGTTTTAAACATAGAAAAAACATTATGATATTGTGCTGTTATCTAACCTCTAAGAAAGAATTGTACTAGTGTCTGCATCAGCTGTGCTTCACAAAGAAGAAGCATTTTTTTTTTTGTTGTTAGGCAGACATTTGTGTCCATTCTACTAACTAGATCATAGAATAATCCAATCATTGACAAAGGCTGAAATGCTTTGTCTGGCATATGCGATCTGTGGAATTGCCAGATGAAAATTAGAAACAGGGAGTGCTGAAGTGGGGAAAAGCCTTTATTGTTTCTACCAATATGTGAGTTTGTTGTGAGTCTTCATGTACAGTGTTTTGATGAGGGGGTGGTCTAAATTTGGTGCCTGTATTTTGAGCTCTCTATTAACAGATAAATTTTCAGAAGATCAACAAAAAACCAAAATGATAAGAAAATGTTGTAACAAAGAATCTTTCATAGTTTTGAGTTCTGTTTGTAGGTGTGACTTTCAGTTCTTATTTGGCAGTATTTGGTTTTGAGTACCTCGGCAAACAGAAGGTGTTTATACAACAGGTGTAATACAGCTAGGAAAATGATTAATTTTCCCATGCTGGCCTGCAAATGGGCTCAACTTCAAGAAACCATCTGGTAATGATCAATTCAGTCTTCATATGCATTTTGTCTTCTGTCTATCTGAAGATACGTAGTTTTTTCTCCTTAGTTTTTATTGTTACATGTTTATACAAACAACAACAAACAGTTGGCTACCCAAACCTAACGGAGAGTCACAGGAGTGGAGCGGTCAGCTAGCTGGCATTCATTATTCTGAACTTGCCTCTCTGTTTTTATAATGCTATTCACTTTGTTATGCAAGAAAAGTGGTTGTGCCTCTATATTTTATTATGCAATAAGGCCACTAATGTGTTGGCATTTGCTAAATCTTGGGTGTGTATGCTATGTGGTTAAAGTATTCATGACAAACCAAGATCCTCTGCTTGGCTCTCAACAGATTTACTGTGGGCAGCTGTGCAATGCCTCAATCCTCAAACCTGTAAAATGGGGTTAATTCTTATTTCTCAAGGGTTTTGTATAAGTAATTAATTATGAAGTGTTTCAAAGTTCCTTTGGATGGTATAATTAAAATGCAAAGTAATAAAGTCTTTATTTTCTTCCTAGTCACTCTGTGC
>NW_009259857.1:1902097-1905237 GCF_000687185.1 Egretta garzetta
CATGAAATTTTTCTGCTTTCATTCTAGGGAGGTTTTGTGTTTTAGTAGAGATTACAGGATTAAAATGTATAAAGCCCTGTCACACATGAGACTGAACGCAACAACCTGAGAAGAGAGCATTTTCATCTTCTTCCATTCCACAAATTCTGTTGTATCTCAAGCTGCAAATATAATTTAAATAGTTGATTGAGGTAAAAATAAAACCAGATAATAATAATGAAAAAAAAATAATTTTAGAGGGTCCATTACATTATTATTTGTTTTTAATTTTAGATCTTTACTACCTGTAGTGATGCTGTTTATTAGCTTGATTTTGCAAAGTAACAAGATCCTTATAGAACAGCTAGTCTCAGGGATTAAGTTTGGCTGTGGTAGTACAAGCTCGTCCAACAGACTCAAGTCTGTATTTAAGGTTCTCACTTCAAAAAGGCAAAATTTGTAGACTGAAGAAGGTGGTTAATGAGGTCAGCAAGGTTAAATGCCATTGAATCCTAGGATTTTCTTAACTGCAAACATTTCTGGAGTTTGTCTCTTGATCGTGAAGGGTGAGTGTGGGTGAGTCTTACAACAATATCTCAAAGGTTAAAGTGAAAAGTATGAGAAGTTAAACTGCATTAACCTTCCAAAGCAAACAAAATAAATATATAAGGACTGCATTTAAAAAAATTTAGGACAACAAGGAAAGAAGACTTGATGCTCCTGTGATACAATGTGGAGCAGAGATGGCGGAGTCTTCAGCCTGTCCGTATTCTGAATGAGTACTTTAGCACTCTTTTTTACTCTATTGCCATGAATTTGTTTCAAGCTTTTACTGTTCTGGTCTCTTTCCATGTAGTTCCATTTGCTGAATTCATATACTCAGACTTGCAAACAGTAGCAGATAAATGGGTGCAATGTGTTAATGGCTGAGTTCACAAGATGTTCTCCTGAGCCATCAGTACAACAATGGAGGCCCTATGTCTCCATTACTTCTATAGAGATTTTTGTATAATGTAAACCACTGGGACAGAGTTGAAATTGGTCATTGGCCTTGAAGAATGCATTATTCATGACTGAGTTACATGTAGGTGTAGGTTGCATTTTTTCTAGTGACAGACTGTGTATAACAGAAGTCTTTATCTTGCTACCAACTGAAGTAATTTTTCCTTGACTGTAAAGGAAAAATTACCATAAAGGTTTTCTTTCAACTCCGGGCTCAAATTGAAGATGATTAGAATTTCCAACTGAATACTGGTTTGATAATACAAGTTGTTCTTGTTCCCAAAAACTTTCTTATTTTGCTGAGCCCTTTTAATGAAGAGCTTCTTCCTCTTTATGGGGACAAGGAAGGAAGAAGCAGTTTGATGATGCTTGCCCATTAATAAACTGGTGGGTGGGTTGCCTGCCTGTCAGGTCTTCAAATCCCTCTTTTACTGGAAACAAAGTCAGGGGTTTGGGAGATTTTCTCTTGGGGGAGAGGTAGTAGCTAGTTTTTTCATCTGAGATCAAAGAATTGAGGGAAGAATTTAATTTTCATCTTCCACAGCCCATATCAGTGCTCAGACAGAAACGCAACGTGCGTATGCAAACATACACATTGAAGAGTGTTTATTGGGGAAAAGAGCACAGCAACGTACCTGAGTTCTGTAAGGTTTAAAATGAATCCAACATGAAAATAGGCAAATGGAATGTTTTTAGGCGTTGTATGCAGAATGTTGTTTTCATCTGTGTTACTCCATTTTTTCTGTGCTTAGAGAAAAGTAAAAAGCCTACCTATGTTCATTGGGCAAACCTAGAAATACTTTCTAATTCTAACAGTGCAAAAATTCTGCAATAAGATCTTGAGAGAGAGAACAGAAAAAAATGAAGACTGCACATGTTAAGATTGGAATCAGTTGTCCATTTTGATGTGGATGGTAGCTGAGAAGGAAATGCTGTTAATTCAGGGCTGCATCATGGGAAGGAACTAGTTTTGTCAGTGGTGGAATAGTGATAAATGGCAAAGAATGGAAGATAAAGAACTTGGTTTCAGAAATGTTTACCAACATGACTTTGAAGAGGTGGTGCCTGGGAAACAAAACCTAACTGGGTAGCAAAAGAGGACTTGCAAGTTAGTATAGACATGCTAAAGTGATTGCCTAGGTGAGGAGCATAAATACTGTCGAAACTGAGGCCTTTGAAGCCACTGCAGAGTATGAGGAGAGTAAGGGTTTCCAGTAGGAGAGATCATAAAGCCTTGCCTGAACAAGAAAAGGTTTGCCTATCTAGCTACACTGACTAATCCTCCAAATGAAAAGGGAAGGGAGAGGGAGCCCACAAATATAATAAAAAATACTTCTCAAATGAAATGGATCATGCCCAGGGACTTGCCCCCGACTCCCCCCCCCCAAATTATATTCTTGCATCTATTAGCTACCATTGTAGCAATGACATTAAAACAAACAAGCCCTCCCTCCCCCAGCCTTAGTATTCTTAGTATTGCTGTTACACTGTCAAAAAGCCTCGCCTTGCTAGCGCAAAGAAGAATTTGTGGATTTGCTCAAACTGGTATAGGTAAATTACCAGATGCTTTGCTTTCTATGTGTATACAGTGATACAGGTTCAATATAATCATGCAAAAATCTTTGAAAATGGTGTACATGCTATGCTATTAAAGTGTAGATGGCAGAGATGAAATGTGCTGGTGAAAGACATTGTGGCAATAGTTAAATTATTTTTTCTTCAAATTAAAAAAAGAAAAATCATATTACCCTTTATTATTTTTGCAAATAAAGCTAGTAATATATCTTTTCTATATATTACTAACAGACAATTGCTCGTTCAATAGGTTTTTATCAGGAAAAGTAAGCAAAGTTTGATGGGGACTTCATGTATTGTAACATGGGAAATCCAGGTTGTATTGTTCTGTCCCTTCAGAAATCCCATCTACTTGATAGTTTTGCTAGGATAATTTTCTTGTATGAACCTATCTGCAGTTTATACCAGAAATTAGGAATTTTGTTGCTTTAACTTTAGACAGCTTCCTAAACAAATTAGAACACCTCTGCAAAAGGTCAGTCTTGCCAGTGTAATTGCATCAACAGCCCAGGCTGTTCACAATATTGATCAAAAATTGTATCTTCTCATATTAGAATGATAGAATCGTTTAGGTTGGAAAAGAC
>NW_009259858.1:0-433 GCF_000687185.1 Egretta garzetta
CCTTCCCATGCCTCGCCGCTGGCTGGACACTCATGCCTTGAGCTCTTGGATGCGCCCACCACAGAAGATGGTCAGCACTCCCAGTCCCTGCAGCAGGGTGCAAGGCCTGACAGACCCATTTCCCCTCCACACTCAGCTCTTCCCATGACGATCCCCCACTGCAGTGACCCTGTCATCCGCAGCAGGACATCTATGTCCCTCATATATGGTCATGAACGGCGCTGGAGACGTTCATTGGAGGGCTCGGCTGTCTCGGAGGGGAGATGGCTCCCGATAACGACTAAGAAGGTGCTGCTGCTTCGATTGGCTCCTGCAGCTGGCTCGGCATCTGCAGAGGTATATTACCCTCCCATCGGCGTTGTTCCCGTCAGTGCCCCGGAGCCGTGGCAGGGAGTGGGGGGCAGCAGGGCTGGGCCAGCCGGGCCGGGGACCC
>NW_009259858.1:1344-3030 GCF_000687185.1 Egretta garzetta
TGGAGGCTGGAGGATGGCGGCGGGCGCTGTGCTGGGAGAGTGGAGGTGAAACACCAGGGCCAGTGGGGCACCGTATATGGTGGCGACTGGGACATGAAAGATGCTGCAGTGGTTTGTAAACAGCTGGGCTGTGGGTCTGCTCTCGAAGCTCCTCAGTATGGATACTTTGGGCCAGGATCTGGCCAAACATGGATGGCTTATGTTGGCTGTCAAGGCACCGAGTCTGCCCTGTCTGACTGTACACACGGTGGATGGGGTAAATACACATGGGGTCACATAGCTGATGCTGGAGTGAAGTGTTCAGGTAAGGGTCAGCCCATTCCCCTCCTTTGAGGCCAGGGTGCGGGGAGGGAGCTGGCTGTGCCCTCAGGAAGCAATGAGCGGAAGCCAGAGCAGGGCTCAGTATGGCCGGTTGCAGTGCTGAGCTGGGACATCCCTTGCTGGCCTCACAGTCCCTGAGGAAAGCCCCATGAGATCCCACCATGACTGCGTACACCCTTCCTGGCCCCTGCCCTGGCTCAGCCCACCCTCCCTTGGTGCCTGGGGCTCAGATGAAAGCCTCTCCTTGCCCCTTGGTCTCTCTTGGGTCCCATCTTTCTCCTCTCATTCAGCCAGCACCTGCCTGGCATTGCCAGGGACCAGGTCTCACCATGCCAGAGGCACTGAGAGCTGCTCACATGGGCACCCACAGCTCTGGGAACGGCTCAGAATGGCTGGGGATATTTGGGTGATGCTTCCTGGCAGACAGGAGTTCCTTGACCTAAGCACAGGGACTGCACAAAGGGAAAAAGCACTGGCCTTGGGCAGAGGAGCAGGGTGGCACACAGCACCCCATTCCTCTGCCAGGGTCACCCCGCTAGAGCCAGCCCACATGGGCATGCCCCCGTGCTGTCAGTTCTGAGCCGCTGCCCAGCTTCTCCTGCCTACCCCAGCCCCTGGCTGTCCTGTGCCATGGGGGCTTTGACAGCCCTCACCCTGTCCTCACTGCCTGTCCTTGCACTGGGAGCTGCTCCTCTGCCCGCTCCCCTGCGCTCAGCCTGGCCCTGGATGGGAATGTGCGTGCCTGGCCCTGGCTGAAGACCCCCTCCCCGGGCAGGTGCCAGAGTGGGGAGCTGCTGCAGACACCCACTGCAGATAGAGCTGTGCCATGCCCATACCCTGGGACATATTCCACCTAACAGCAGTGTCCCAACAGCCCGAGATCGCCCGGAGAGAAGGCTGTGTTTCTGGCAGTGCCCAGGGGTCCCTCAGCCTGGCCCTGAGCTCAGCAGGCAGAGCAGGCTGCAGCAGCCAAGAGTGCCTGAGCCAGACTACCTGTGTCCTGGGTGCTGCCGTGCCTGTGGCTGGTGCCAGGAAGCCCAGGCTCTCCAGGACGGCAGCACTTTGTCTGAGCAGGCCCTGGGCCTGGGGGTTTTGGAGAGAAGCAAGCCCCAAAGTTCTGTGATGATGCTTGAGGAGCGGCAGGGGGTCCCGTCTGTGTGCCATTGGCACCCGCTGGGAGCTGCTGGGGTGCTTGTGGGGCTCTTTGCCTATGACCTCCTTGGGGATGAGGTGGGATGGGGTCAGGGCACTGCCAGAGGGCTCTGGGAACTCACGGGGGTCTTTGGTTTCTCCAGGATTTGTGCAGCTGGTTGGAGGCGACAGCCATTGCTCAGGACGTGTGGAGATCCGTGATGGGAACCAGTG
>NW_009259859.1:0-5329 GCF_000687185.1 Egretta garzetta
AAAAAAAAAAGCTGTTTCAATGAAACCACTTTTTTTCCTCTTAAAGTTGTATCAGTGTTGTTCCAGGATGCCTGAAACTGTGCAATGATGGGTGGAGATTTAGAGCTGCAAAGGCTCAGAAGTCAAAGAATGGCAAAAGGTCAAGAAATGTCCTTGTTAGCAATTTTCCGCTTAAGCTGTCCTTGACTTAGTTTCCTTGGGAGCCAGTTTCTTCTGCTGTGCTCTGAATGAAGGCAATTGTCAGAATTAATTTTGAGATACAGAAATTGGTTGAGGATTAGCAATTTGTGCAGGGTGTACCAAACATGAAAATCAAAGCCAAATGTTACTCTCACAGACCCTGCCGAGGTTAGGAGATATGGAAGTGAAAAACAAAAGTAAAAATTTTTTCTAATGACAACAAAACCATGACTGCAAAGAGGGGAGGAGTAGAACTGGAATCTTTTTTTGTTGTTATCTTTTCCCAGCCAGTTCTTTAAGGGAGGAAAACTTGCAGACATTCATTATCTTTCAGCTTGTACTGCCACTCAAATTTATTTATTCTTACATTTACTACTAATTTCAGCTGCATCTTAAAGGTGGCAGGCAATTTAAAGACAACTAAATTCTTGCAAGTTCTGTGGACAGCGAAGATGGGATGGAGACCCCATTCAGAGAACATGGGCAAGTTCCTTCCATAACAAAGGCTAGGGTTACAAACTGGGGCTGTTACAGTGCAGGCTGCAGGGAACCAGGGTACAACAGCATCAGAAATATGATGTTATTCTTCATCAGCTTTGTGGAACAACTTTTGCTGAAATACCAAACTTAAAGTAAAATTATAACTATGCAAATTAGATCTGACTCATAAGAACTATCCCATGACTTGAATGAGAAAAGATAAATTCTAAAGTTAAAAATGTTGTTATTTTTTTTATATGGAATAGACCATTATCTAAGCTCTGACTACAAAACATAAAACACCATCACATCAGTACTGTTAAGACAAAAAGTTCCTGAGTCTGAGTGAGGGGTTTTATAGCAATATGTATTAGAGTAGAATAGACTAGAATATTTCAGTTGGAAGGGACCTGAAATGGTCATCTAGTCCAACTGCCTGACCAATTCAGGGCTGACCAAGCTAAAGCATGTTGTTAAGGGCATTGTCCAAATGCCTCTTAAACACTGACAGGCTTGGGGCACCAACCACCTCTCTAGGAAGGCTGTTCCAGTGTTTGGCTGTCCTCTCAGTAAAGAAATGCTTCCTCATGCCCAGCCTAAACCTCCCTTTGAGCGGCTTTGAACCATTCCCACTCATTCTGGAGCATCTCCCCTATGAGGGAAGGCTGGGGGAGCTGGGCTTGTTTAACCTGGAGAAGACTGAGAGGGGATCTCATCAACACGTACAAATATCTTAAGGGTGGATGTCACGAGGACAGAGCCAGACTCTTCTCAGTGGTGCCCAGCGGCAGGACAAGGGGCAACAGGCACAAACGGAAACATAAGAGGTTTCAGTTGAATATGAACTTCTTTACTTTGAGGGTGACAGAGCACTGGAACAGGCTGCCCAGGGGGATTGTGGAGTCTCCTTCTCTGGAGATATTCAAAACCCGCCTGGACGATGTCCTGTGCAACTTCCTCTAGGTGAGCCTGCTTTAGCAGGGGGGTTTGGACTAGATGATCTTCTGAGGTTCCTTTCAACCCTCACCATTCTGTGATTCTGTCACTGGAGACCAGAGGGAAGAGTTCAGCACCTCTGTCTCCACGTCCCCTCCTCAGGAAACCGTAGAGAGCAATGAGGTTGCCCCTCAGCCTCCTTTTCTCCAAACTAGACAAGCCCAAAGTCCCCAGATGCTCCTCACAAGTCTTTCCTCCCAGCCCTTTCATCAGCTTTGTTGTCCTCTGGAGGCATTCAAGGACCTTGTCAGCCTTCTTAAATCGTGGGGCCCAGAACTGCACACAGTACTCCAGGTGAGGCTGTGCCAACACTGAATACAACGGGAAAATCACCTCTCTTGACCAGCCGGTGATGCTGTGTGGGACACACTCCAGGGTAAGGGTTCCCCTCTTGGCTGCCCAGGCACACTGCTGACTCATGTTGAGCCTGCTGCCGACCAGCACCCCCAGATCGCTTTCTGCAGGGCTGTTCTCCAGCCACTCCTCTCCCAATTTATCCTTGTGCCTGATGTTACTCCATCCCAGGTGCAGAATCCAGCATTTAATCTTGTTAAATTCCATCCCATTAATGATTGCCCAGTGCTCCAGTCTACCTAGATCCCTGGGCAAGTTCTTCTGTCCCTCAAGAGAGTCAACAGCAGCTCCCAGCTTGGTATCATCACCAAACTTGCTAATGGTGCATTTGATAATTCCTTAAAAGTAACTCTGTTCTTTTTGGAGGCTACTTAGATTACTTTTTTAAAAAATTGAAAAATCTGTTTCTAATTGATTCTGTAATTGCATTTTAAACATATTAAAGCATTCATGGCAGTGTATTACAACTGAGAATATGAAACAAAACCATAGTTGAAATATGTTTACTTTACTACTTAAGTTCTGACAGCTTCTAATGAGTACTGGTTGAAACATCTATTTCTTGGAAGAGAAGAAAATATGTTAATGAAACATATAACATTTAATTTACATTCATGAAATTGTAAAATAATATGAGATAATAAAAATATAAACCTGAAACAAGAAAACCAAAGTTCAAATAATTCTTAAAATCATGAAAATATTTAAAATCTTTGACAAGTAGTTTGTAAACCTACTTCATATTTTAATAATTAAGTTTCACTATTTTTTCTGCTTTGATCAGAAACAAAAAAAATCAGAATTTCTCACACAGCAGAAGTTACTAATTTTGACTGGTTCCATTTTTAACTTCTTTCAGAGAAAAAAGGGAGAAAGAAAAGTAGAAAGACTTACAGTTGAAACAAAATCTAAATCTCTAAAAGTGTAGAGTGCATTTAATAAGCAACAAGAAAAAGCCTTTGCAGATATTTTGATTTTTTTAAACATTTGTATGTTAAGCCTTCTGAGCGGCTTATTGGTAGGTGTTGTTTCTGTGGTAGGTGTGTTTGCATGTGGGGAGATGTCTTCCTACTTCCAGTTTAACATTTTTTCTCTTAAGTGTCATGAGGCTCCTATCAGAAGAGAAAGCAAACATTTATAATAGTTTGCTTGGTAATGAAAATCATGCTCTTTAAGGAGTGTAGGGTACAGGTACAGTACAGGTACAGTACAGAGCAGTACAGGTAATCAGGTTCTTCGTAGGATATATGTTGTTTGAAATAGAAATGGCGTATTTTTTAAGCCTAAGGTATCATGGCTGTAAATCTCTATGCTTCCTCATTAAGACTGTTTACTGAAAATAAATGTTTCTCCCTAAAATTGCATTAACATTTTTTGATATCCTTACAGTGTGTTTGCCTTGTGTTGAAGTGTCTTCGTCTTGATAATTATGTTTTTTCACTGAAGTAAGAAGTATTTGTTATTCAAAGAAAAAAATCGATGATTGGGGAGAGGTTAATAGGGTGAATATGAAATAAATGTTAAAGAATCCGACTAACACTACAGTTGATGCAGCAGTGATTGCTGTAATTATTTTTTTCCAAATATTTTCTGTTACACAGCATAACTTTCCAAAACATACACCATCTGGTTGAAAAATTCCACATTTAGCTATGGTGGAAAGGTGATATTTCGTCTTAGAAATAACACTGTTAATTTATCAGTCAGTACTGCAAAATAATCAACTCCTCTCAACAGGGATAGAAGACGGCTTTAATTTCAGTGTCAGAAAGGGTTTCTAAGGTGTTCAGTGTCCCCATGTGAAAAAAAAATAAAAAAAATTAGAAGAGGCAGAAGATTTAGACTTCTATGATTTTTGGCATGAAAGGGGCATGTTTGCTCTGGCATTTTTTGGAAGACTAAGTGCAATGAATTTTGTTGTCCTAATTAGTTCTCTATTTATTTGGTTCAGAAATTAACTCAAATTGAGACCACATCAATTCTGAGTAAATGTGTCCAAACAAGAGCTAAATGCAGAGTAAGTATTCCACTTTATAATTTGTTTTAAATACATTTTTTAATACCACTGTGTAAACAAAGCCTCAGTCTTTAACTAGCACCTTCTTCCATAGGGACATCTAGTGGTTGTTCCTACTTGAATTTCTTTGCCATTTTAAATATGGAGAAGATGTGATTGCAGCACACGATCCTGAGTTGTGAGATGTCCCCAGGCTGGCCAGCTTGGGTCTATAGCTGAGTAGCACGGTCTGCTGTTAAGGCTGTCATCACATGGATGCAATCAGCGGCAGACCGAATAGTTGCCACCCCTCTGTGGGTGCAGGGTTAAGCCTTCCACCTGCTAGCAGTATGTTTTGCAGTTCCTGCTCCCAGGAGTCCTCTTTTCTGTGTTGTTTGCCTGTTGCTTTCAGCCTTCCCATTTATCTGTGTTGTGGGTTTATAACGGCTGAAGGCATGATCTCCATAGCTGCAGCGCTCCCCACAGGTATTCAGGTGCAGCCAAAATTTCAGTGTTCCTTTGGAAGTCCAGACCAAAATAAAGCTCTGTTCTTTGCCTAAGTGATTTGTACAACACACAATCTGTAGCAAAAAACTCAGTATTGACATGGGACAGTCCATCTCTTTGAGTTATCTTCTTCCTTAACTCTTGACCTGGGTGTAGTCCATGACAAGACCCTTCACCTCCTGTTCTGTGGTGGCTAAGCTTCCTCATCAGCGTCTTGAGAGCACCTGTACCCAGCACATCCAGGAAGACAAAATATACTCATCTCATCCACAGTTTTCTTGAATCATCTAAGTATTTCTAATAGGTTCATTTAAATATTTAAATAGGTTAAATATGTTTCTATGATGCATCATTCAGACGCTGTGAAGTATTACTTAGTATTTTTTTCCAAAATACATGAATTCACATTCACTTGATCCATAGAATTCTTGGTCTTTGCCTCTATTCGTCTCTTGTACTGAATTGTGTGTTTTTCATTTCACATAATGCCTTTTTTTAATGAATAGTGTGCTTTTTTTACCAAGGTGCTGCAAAATGTGGTTTGACAAAACTCCTTAGGTTTGGTGATGCACTCCAAATGTTTTTTTCAATCTTCTGCTACAGCTCATAGTAACATGGTGGTTGACTTAACTGGGTAGAAAGGGGAAAGTCATATTTTGTTCTTCCTCCTTCAAAACACTTTAATTACATTTATTTGGAATGTTATGCTTCCTGTCTTACAGTTTTTTAAAAGTGCTGTAGGATAAGGGGTGAGTTCATGCCTTCTCTCTCATAAGGGTATAAAATAATTGATAATCTTGTCTCAGCCTTACAGGG
>NW_009259859.1:5882-11803 GCF_000687185.1 Egretta garzetta
AGAGAAGTGATTAATATTTATGTGTAATACTTTAAACACTGAATGATTTTGTATATAAGAAAATTCTATTTTAATGCAAACATTTAACAGGGTTTCAAGAGTCGTATAACATTATTCTAATCAAGATGAAACTTTAGTACAGCAGAGACAATAAAAATATTTTGCTCTTGGGTTTGAACTGTAACCAAAGTGCACGTGGCTGCATCTACACTGGCAAATTAAGCAGTGCCAATGCCTGTTAGGCTCTGCGGCCAGCTGTTACGGTCTAGCCACGTCCATAGCATTAAATCTCCTATTCTCTGTAACAAGGTGACTTCATAAAAAATGCGTCTTGGAAATCATTCCTGGCCCAGTTAATTCCCAAGGGCTGCTCAAAGATTGTGTGGGAAAGGCTCGTTGACTGGTCCAAAGCCTTGCCTGGACAGTTATAATGATGTTAGCAGTACCGATGCTCAAGAGCTGAGTTTGTCTCCTGACACTGTGTATGTGCATATATGCAGCCTGTGCATCCTCGTCTGCTCAGTGGTGTAGTAATTTCAGAAGTCTAGCCAAGGCAGAAGCAAGAGCTGCTTGACTGTGGAACTGAGCGCGGTGCTCTGCCTGCTTGCTCCAGTGCGGTGAAATGTAAACATGGGTTTTGCAAATCTGCCCAGACACGTAATCCAAATCACAATATGGTCATTACATTGCAATCATTTTGAATGAAATGAACTGGAACTCATCAACATGAATATTTGAAACATAGAAAACAGTCCTGTGTTGCATATGATATACTGAATATTTTAGTCAGCATAAAGTTGAAATTCTCCACTATACGGTTCTTACACAATTTCCTTTGGGACACTGCTCACTAACTTCTGAAAATTTTTATCTTCCTGATATAGAATCATAGAACTTTATGTTGGAAAAGACCCTTAAGATCATCGAGTCCAACCATTAATACAGCACTGCCAAGTCCACCACTAAACCATGTCCCTAAGCACCTCGTCTACCCGTCTTTTCAATACCTCCAGGGATGAGCACTCAACCACTTCCCTGGGCAGCCCGTTCCAATGCTTGACAACCCTTTCGGTAAGGAAATTTTTCCTAATGTCCAATCTAAATCTCCCCTGGCGCAACCTGAGGCCATTTCTTCTCATCCTATCGCTTGTTACCTGGGAGAAGAGGCCGACTCCCACCTCACTACACCCTCCTTTCAGGCAGTTGTAGAGGGCGATAAGGTCTCCCCTCAGCCTCCTTTTCTCCAGGCTAAACAATCCCAGTTTCCTCAGAAGGCTTGTGCTCCAGACCCCTCACCAGCTTTGTTGCTCTCCTCTGGGCACACTCCAGTGTCTCCATGTTTTTCTTGTAGTGAGGGGCCCAAAACTGAACACAGTATTTGAGGTGCGGCCTCAGCAGTGATGAATACAGGGGCATGATCACTTCCCTACTCCTGCTGGCCACGCTATTCCTGATGCCAGGATGCCATTGGCCCTCTTGGCCACATGGGCACACTGCTGGCTCATATTCAGCTGGCTGCCAACCAGTACCCCCAGATCCCTCTCTGTCAAGTAGCTCTCCAGCCACTCATTCCCCAAGCCTATAGTGTTGCATGGGGTTGTTGTGACCAAAGTGCAGGACCCAGCACTTGGCCCTGTTGAACCTCATACAATTGGCTGCAGCCCATTGATCCAACCTGTCCAGGTCCCTTGTAGAGCCTTCCTACTCTGAAACAGATCAACACTTGCACCCAACTTGGTGTTGTCTGCAAATGTACTAAGGGTGCACTCAATCCCCTTGTCCTGATCATTGATTAAGATGTTAAACAGAACTAGCACTGAGCCCTTGGGAACACCACTTACAACCAATTACCAACTGAGCTTATGTCCACCACAAATCTTCAGGCTTGACCATCCAGCCAGTTTTTTATCCAGCAAAGAATACGCCCATCCAAGCCATGAGCGGCCAGTTTCTCCAGGAAAGTGCTCTGGGAAATGGCATCAAAGGCTTTGCTAAAGTCCAGGTAGACACGATCCACAGCCTTTCCCTCATCCACTAAGCGAGTCACTTGGTCATAGAAGGAGGCCAGGTTAGTCAAGCAGGATCTGCCTTTCATAAACCCATGTTGACTGGGCCTGATCACCTGGTTGTTCTATAGATGTATACATTTATGAGCTAATTTGGATTATGCCAAAATGGAATTAATTAAATTAAACAGAAGTCAATTGTTTGGCAAACCTAGAACAGAGGTTTTATTCCTGAAGTTTGTCCTAAACAGTGTCTATTTTAATAATTTTAATATGTAGTGGCCTTAATTTTTAATAGGATAATGGCATTGAAATTGCAGTTGCAACTAAAAGGAAACTGATCTGATTAGCTGTGTATAGTCACTTTAACCGAGTAAAGATTCACAGTAATTAGCTAAACCTGTTAGAATTGCTAATGATACAGGCTAAGATAAAGAGCTAAGAAAGAAACTGCTTAAAAGGGGAAACAGGCGCAATATGTTTTTAACCGGTACGTTTTTTTCTGGCTTGCATTTTCCAGAAGTACAGGGGAATCTCAGTTATACGGAACCATTTTGTATAGAATGGGAAGATATTTATAGCTCCTAATAAATTATTGTTTCTGCTTAGTGCTTGATTTACAGTATTTGTTTTCAGATATGCTGTACTAAATTTTTCTCGGAGACACTGGCACATTGATTACCTCTAGCTTTCAGGTCAATGGGGACTGTGCTCTGCTTATAAAGAAATGAGAGATTACAGTAAAAGACTTTTGATGGAGTTCATTTAGGATACACAGACTTAGTTGTATACCTACGGGTCTACTGACAATGGCATTTAAAAAAATTCCTTTTAGTATAAAACAAAAAATATTGATTAGCTCTGAAAGCTGTCATTTAGCAGTTTACATCAGAGCACTTTAAAACCATCTACATGAAAATAAGAAGTAACTGAGTACATTGAATGTTTCATTAATTTTCTTTAATGACATACATTTTTCTCCAAAGTATACAGTAGACTCAGATTACACAAATTAAGAGGAATTGTGATAGTGAAAGGATATTTTTGTCATATTTTCTTAAGACTTGCCATAAATCCTGTGCTGTAAACACCTCTGAGTAATTTTTTGACTCATTGCTCAGCTTCTCCGTATCTTAGAATTTTATATAAAACAATTTGATTGCTTTTATGTTAATAACCAGTTCTTCATCACATTGTAATTACCTCTCAGAAATTATCAAGTTTGCCAGCTACCTCACACCTACAACTTATAATTGCCTCAAAACCTTATAAACATAAAGTAAATATTAAAGCCCATATATTTTACAGCTAAACATTAAAGTCTACATCCAATATCAAACACATTTTCACTTCTTCACTGTGTCACGGTGAATTCTGTCATATCATGAATAAATTTTATGCTTTTCAATGACAAAGTAAAAATAAGGAATTTTAATTAATGTTACTACTTGAAAAGGCTATTTCACAAATACATTTATTTTGATTTAGCTGTTCTTTGTCTACATGGCAAAGCTATAAGCTGCTATCTTTGAAAATCATATTTACAAGAGAGGAATAGTAACTTTAAAACTAACTATTTTAGAGTGTACATCAGACCAATTAATCATTGTGGTTTTAGTAAATGAATATGAAAAACCAGGGAGAACCCCATTCTGGACTCTCCTTGTTTTTTCCACCTGAAGCAGACCAATATGCGTGTGAGACCTGTATAAGAATCTGAGTGTTGAGCGGTAATTTTCTGACAGGGTTACATCCGTATTAGTTACGTGACATGCATTTATTATTAAGAAAAATATGATCGTTCCTGAACAAATAGGGAGGTAGGATTAGGTCTTCAGCTTAGTTATATATATTGCAGTCTGGAGAAACGCAAGGTATTCATTTATTCATCATATTCCATCTGCATGAAATAAAAACCACACATTGACAGCTCCCACAGAATAGTGGAAGGAAACATGCCGCTGTAGATGGATGTAAGTCTTTTCTCAGGGCTGATAATTTATTTAAATGAAGAATATAATTTATTTAATTGCCATCACTGTTGTGAATTTCTGTCTTTGCATCTGAACAAAACCTTGTAGATACAACTCCAGAGCACTGTCAAACACTATATCTTTAGAGATTAATATTTGGATCAAAGCATGCTGCAAATATGTATTTTTTACCGTAACTGTTCAATACAATTATGTTTGGACTAAAATAGAAGAATTTCTGTATATATGCCTAAAGTATGGAAGGAAAATACCGTATCACAGCTCAAAGGAAAATGTTGCATAAAACCAATTGCTTTTGTAGTACCATACAATGTGAACAAAATGGGTTTGCTTTTTTTATTTCTAATGATTTTTGTATAGTAGCATTTTGATGATCATACACCTGATAAAAATAGAATGTGATTTAAGTAAAAAGAGGGCAATGCTTGCCTCACTACGGCACACTGATTATCTCTGACTATTGCAAACTCTTGCGAAATGACAAGACAAGGGGCAATGGGCACAATCTGAAGCATAAGAGGTTTCAGTTGAATGTGAGGAAGAACTTCTTTACCTTGTGGGTGACAGAGCACTGGAACAGGCTGCCCAGGGGGATTGTGGAGTCTCCTTCTCTGGAGATATTCAAAGCCCGCCTGGACGATGTCCTGAGCAACCTGCTCTAGGTGAACCTGCTTTAGCAGGGGGGTTGGACTAGATGATCTCCCGAGGTCCCTTCCAACCATATATAAAGTAGCATAATGGTATTCTCTGCTTTTTTCTTTACTCCTTCCCTAATAATTCGTAACACAGCACATGCAGTTTGCTTTTTTCACAGCTACTGTGCCCTGAGCTATCTGTTATTTTTCCTGATATAATTTCTGAGGAGTTCAGCTCTCATTTTATCACCAAGTATCATAACATGTAGTTCTTTATAGCCAGTCCTGTCTTCAGAGCCCTGACTTACTTTAGCATCATCAGTACCGTTTTGTCTTTTCCCTGTTCACTGCTTTCTCCAGCTTCAGTCTCCTACTGGATCCCTGCTGGACTTGACTAATGACTTCCTCCCGATGATAATACTGACCATTTACTCCAAATTTTTCCTATTGCTTAAACTTTTTTTTTTTTTTAATCCATGAGAGGGCCTTCCTTCTAATCCCATGACAGCCTGGTTTAATCATGAGCCTTTGATAAAGGACCTTGTGAAATGAATGTCTTTTGGAAATTAGGTATATGGTGTCAGCTTACTTTCTTTTCCATGTTTGTTTGTTCTTTGGAGAACACTGATAGATTGCTGAGAAAATATTTCCCTTTAAAATAGCCATGTCAGCTATTCGTCACCTTTCTTTTACATTTATTTTCCTGTTCACTAATTTCATTGTTTATTCTGATTTTTAGTGATTTAATTGGAAAATCTTAGAAATTTGTTTTCTTGCACTACCTTCCTCCCAACCACCTGTCACGTTTTGAACCCAGATGGAGAAAAAGCATTTTATTTTTGTGTTCTGACCTCATCTTTCTCGAATACTTCTTTTATAGCCTGAACAGCTGTTAGCCCTACCAGCTCTCTGTCTGCCTTCCAAATCTTTGAAAAATACTTTATTTTCATTTTTTATACTTTCTCCAAGTTACTCTTCAGACTTTTTATCTGTTTTGTGTGGATTTGTTTTGTTTTGGGTTTTTTTAGGCTGGTACTTTATGGTCTTTTTTTTTTTTTCTTATTTGCTATACAACTTCAGATTTTTAAAAGATCTTTTTCTTGATTCTAATATTTAAGTTAAATATTATTCCATATCCTACACATGTAATCTCTTTGGTCGCTAGGCATATCCACAGCTGGATCCTTTATACTTCAAATGATATCTTTTCCTTTTGTAGACTCTCCCTATCTTAGATGTGTCCTTAGTTCCAGGTGAATCTTGCTTCATCTTCCTAACACCGCTCT
>NW_009259859.1:11886-25224 GCF_000687185.1 Egretta garzetta
AGAGTGCTGCTCTGCAGGTCCCATCTTTCAGCTCCCAAACGACCTACATTTGGCCTCCAGAAGGTCTCTCTAGCGTTTCTCAATTTTTATTTCATGTAAGTACTGAAAATTGCTGCTTCTAGCAAGTCTTCAGAGTCTGCACAGACTTCTTATGAGGTCCACAGGATGCACGTTCTCTTCAGAGCCACCAGTGTAGGTCTCTGTCCATGTCATGGTAGCTGGGACATGGCATGTTGTCACTTCAGGCATTCCACCTGGCCTGTCTGGAGACCATGAAAAGTTGAAGTTGGCTGGGGCTAGCAGTTTCCCTGTACAACTTGTCCTCTTTCCTACTGTAGTCTGCAGACAGACATCCAAGTTAACATATTTCAGTTATCTTTTTTTTTTTCCCCTCCATGCTTCCATGATTTGGAAATAGGATTTTCATAGAACAATCCTTTTCCTAATTTATTACTGTTATTTTTCACAGTCATTTTTCCTGTCATTTCATTTCTCTTCCCATAGAACTTTTTCTGTGTGGATGTACTAAATCAGAAACTTTCATCTGATAAATACTCTGTAGTACTTCTTAGAGAGTGGTTAAGTTCTAGGCTTACCAGGCTTGACTGCTGTGACACTGGAATTCACCAGCTGAAAGCCCCTCTATGATTTGGGCATCCGTGTTTGTTAGCACGCTTGGACTTCATTTGTTTTGTATTTGCTAAAGATGAACGAAACAGCTGCTTTCTGTTATTCTAAGGGTTGAGTGGTCAAGCCTAAGAATAACCAAATGACATGCAGTGTCCGTACTCTATGTCTAAAAGCATCTGACAAACCTTAGTCTGGAAGTTACGCTTTTAAAATACATTCAGAAATACTCATTTGCTGTTGTAGTTATAAACAAAACGCAGGATGGTACATGCCATAAGAAGAGACACGGCAAAGATGAAAGTTGTCATCTGAGGCAAATATCTATGAATTTAAATGCTTTAAATGGAATTTAAAGGTATGCACTGGCTTTTAAATAAAATAATCTTTTCATAAGGCAGTTTTTTATATGAATGTTGAAAATATATACTGCTTTAATTGGTATTTTGTGGATGGTGCTTAAATACGAGAGTACATTTTCTAGGTTGTCAACATCATTGTATAGTGTTTTAAATGGAGATTACATGAATCAGTAGTTGTCTACTGATTTCATTGTTGTTGCAGGTTGAAATGCACTGATCTCTTATTTTGGTGCAATATTATTTGCAGATGTATTCAATTTTAAGGGGAGTAGGATTGTTTTGTAAATAAATTTGCAGTCGGAAAACATTCCCAGAAACGTACACACGGAATAAATCCTTAGTTTTTACCTTTAAGAGTTGTATCAGTTTGTTTCCTCTACTTTGCTATAATCTAAATTATTTAAGACATATGTGGTCTTTATTAAATTTAAAATTTCAAAGGACTTTTGTGGTTTCCACTGAATATAATGTCCCACATAAAGTTACACATACATTGTCCCCCAGTGTCTGTTGAAGGTTAATTTTGCTTATTTTTTCATGTACTTTTTTTCACATATTTGTTGTGGGGTTTTTAGTTCACTTTAGTGGCTACAGCATTTGGACACAGACAAATATAAGGGGTTGCTCAGGCTATAAATGCTTGAGGGCTGGAAATCAAAACATTTCATCATTTATAAGTCCATTAAAGAACTTGAATGCAGTGATTTCCTGGAGGAACAGGAATGTGTAAGGTTCATGCTCCCAAGAGGATGAGAAGTTGCTCTTCTGTCCATTGCAGGATCTAGACATTGAACACCTAGCTCCAGACCTGGAATTTATGAATTTTGTAAATGTGCGTGAGATACCAAAGTTCAGTCAGCTAGTGAAATGATTGAGGCAGCTAAAATGGAGATTTACAGCAGCCCACACTGAGTGACTGAGACTCAAGGCAGACAGGAGCATTGAATGGGACTGAGGTACTTGAAATTTGGCAAACATAGACACCGGCCACCCAACCGGGTCAGATGCCAATGTGAAAGTGAGTTTCAAAGGCTGAAACATCTTCATAGATACCAAGTTAATTACTTGGGTATGGCTAATGGTGTCACTTTAACCCTTCCAGGAGAACACTCCCAGTTCCCTTCAACAGCTGGAGCTGGGGACATACTGGCTTGACAAAGTGAATGGAAAATATTCACTGCCCTTTTTTTTCATTGGCAGCTACCTTTAATAGATATTTTGCAAACACATTCATCCATCTTGAAGATTGTAGGTGTGCTGAAGCAGGGTAATTACAATGGAATAAATATTAAGTTAAAACTAGATAGTTATTAAATATACTCAAGGCATTTCTTAATCTTGTGTTAGAGGATAATTCAATATTACTTCTATAATACTCTTTAAAGTGAGAATCAGATCTTGTCCTGGGGTGCGGGGATAAGAAGAAAGGTGCAAGTGAAAAAAATTAGCAAATCATTTAATATTTTATCAGATAGGAGCATCCTAGCCGCAATTTTGTTCACTCTGGAGCTGCTGTATGGCAATGGCAAGACTGTTAGATATTACAGCCTGCGTTCTTCAGAGGCACTCAGGCCCTCCAGCTCACGCTTGCCAGCTCATTTGTCACATACAATATGTCTTGTTCTTCTTTCAATGTGTTGCTCTGAACGTACTTTTTTTCTGTCTTACGTTAACTAAGTCTGAAGCACGGTTCTGTCGCTTGCAAAGGAATGCCATCAGCAAGGCAATACAAATCAGTCCCAGGTCTTTAGATGCTTTTGGCTGTCAAATGTTATAAAACTCTATAATTTCTACTTTTTTATAAGACTGAGCAGGTATTCCAAATTACAATTAGTGAGTACCATGGGCTATCAACTTGGCAAATTATAAACAAATACTGATAATGGGAAAAAAGAATCACATCCATGTCGTGCATATTTAACACACTGATTGATTCTTCACAGCTAGCAAATCTGTTGCGTTTATATCAAATTACAGAGTGATTACTCTATATATGTTAAGCTTGTTTTTACAGTCAGCGGTGTTAAATGAAATGTAAATGCAGGGATCTGCTGCATGGGTTACTACTGTTGCAATTAGCCCTGTGTACTGTGGAGGAGGAGGCTCTGCAGACCCTCTGCTTTGCACGCTGTAGAGCAAGCCAGGGCTGGTTTCAGTTTGGAGAAGGGAGAGGGTCTTTCTGCCCAGTATGTTTGCTGTGAAAACCAATAGAAAGCCGTCTGTGCCAGCTATTGAGTTAACACTGGTTATTTTCCTTCCATAAGGTCGTCACCCTGAGAAAAAAAAAAACTTAGAAAAAGAGTCTATTCGGTTAGCGTGCAGGGCACTGCAGCGTGTGGCTTTTGAGAACAAGCTCACGAACAGTGGCAATATATCTAACAGCATTTATTCTGTGTTGTCCGAGTTTGTATTCTGTCCTGCCACATTTGATTGAACAGACAAGCAGAGGACAATATCTGTTGTCTTAAATCTGTACAATTTTCACTTGAAACATAGTTGAAATTTAAGCATGAATTGGACAGGTGTCCTACCTGAACACCTTGGGAACAGAGTTCAGCACCAGTTCGAGTCTTCAAAATAACACAGTATTACTTAACTGTTTTCACCTGTGAGTGTTGTTTTGGAAGGCTTTGCTCCTCTTAAAATATTTTATTGCACTACCACTTCAGATCAGCCAAGTCCTCATTAAAAAATCTTGAAAGATACATGGTTTTCCTCTCTAAGCATAGAAGAAGTAGAAGCTAATGAGCTATATGGAAGAAAGATGGTATTTTCCTTCATTTGTCCTTAGTAATAAAGAACAGAAAAACCCAACAGTATAGAAAATGTAGGGGGAAGGTAGTAGAACCAGAATTTTGTAAAGTGTTTTTGAGTGCTTTCGCAGGCTGGTTTAATTTCTGTGGAGCTATATGAGTTTGCATATGTCAATCCATTTAAAGTAATGCTTTGCTTTGATTACGAACGTGATTTGAGAATAAAATTTATGTTTGTGCAGTGCTTGGTATATGTAAAGTGATATATAAATGCTGCTGTAAGGATAATTAATAACGAAAGGAAAAATGAAGTTGACTAACAGAGTTTTTAATTAGATTAACATAAACCATTTATGATTTAATACAATGCTGTCTACAAAATTAGATACTATATGCATGTATGTTAAATCAGTTCATTAACATATCAGGTCAAATTAGCTGTTGTTATAATTTCCTTGACTGAAAATAAATTTGAGTTTTATGCTACATTTTTACTAGTTCAGTATCACTAACATGCATGGCAAAGATACATTAGTTTTATAGTTGGGTATTCATCCCTAACTTATCCAGGTTCTTGTTGACTTAGAACTTAACTTTGCAAATACAGCACCTGGCAAAGAGAAATCTTTCACTTCATATGAAATCATATTCAGCTCAGTAAAAGTAAGATGATGTGCTTGGAAATCCCCTGTATTACAACTCCTTTAGATCTTCTTTTTATGTTCCAAACTCTTCAGGTTAGAAAATGTTGGTAGGTTGCTGCCAGTTAGCAAAGAGCAGATGGTGTTTATTACTGTGACCAGTAAATTGTGTATCTGGGGGAGTAATAAGCCCAATTAGCCAAATGTTGATTGTGCTTTTAAGTGTTGCAGTCTTAGTACCTATTTCCATACCTGTGCATGTGCTCAATATAAACTTACTTAATTGTGCACTTTGAAAAAAGCTTAGTGGTGCACTTCTGCCGTCTGAATTTTTAGCATTTATAGAAATATTGGTTTACATAATGTCCTTCCATGAGCCAGACTTAGGTACACAATTCCAAGAACTCCTTACTCACCTTGTATTTTATTTTTTCCTGATAGTAAAAGCTGACTACTTCAGGCTTGGCTAGGATGAATGTTAAGAGACAGATACCTTTTTGTCCTAAAGAGGCCCCTTTCCCTTTATTCAATAGAATATGACTTAAATACAAGGGTAAAATCATTGTTAGCTCAGCATACGCTGCAGTTTTTAGAAATACTGCTCTTCCTGAACAGCTTTTAAGCTGTTGTTGAGCCTTTAGCATTCAAAGAACTTCCCAAATCTTTGTAGACGTGGGTTGGGATCAGTCATGACCTCTGACTGGCACTTAGTTTGCTAACAGCTCTAACCTCCCCAACACAGGCAAAAAACCCAGGAGCCAATCCTGCCTCTGCCCTCAGCCTCCCACACTGCCCCAGCTGGGCTGGCCAAATGGACATAAGCTTAGGAAAAAGCAGTTTATTCCACGTTTCAGAGGAATTATAAGAAAGGCAAAAGCCAAAGGTAAAATATGACATTAGGATCCTCTTTCCCATTTCTGAGTTGAAAAAGCAGGCTCCGGCACAGGTCGCCCTGTCAGCAGAACCTGGTCCTACTGCACTTGAGTAATTACACTTGAGTAATACCCACTTCCTTAACCAAGCCCAGTGATTTTAATGGCAGCAGTTTTTGCAGTCACTCCCTGACCATCCATCTAAGCCATAGTACACATGCATTCAACAAAGCCTGTTGGATTTTTTTTTAACATAGTTGACAGCTCTTCAGGGTCAAGATTGTGTCTTCCTGTCTGTCTGTGCTGTGCCTGGTACGATGAGTCTCTCTGGATAGCTCTGCAATTAAAATAATAAACCCCTTTAAACTTGTTAATTGCAGATGTAATACAGATAAGCAACTTTAATGGGTTCCTTGGCTTTTCCTCAACTACCTCATATCAAAGTTAAAAAAAGAATCACACAAAATGTTTGGGTGTCTGGCAGACTGGCAGATTATAATAAATCACACTGCTAACGCATGTGGTAGAGAAATAGCTGTTCAAATTTTCCCGAGTTAAGAAAGTTTAACTGAATAAAGATACGTTGGACACCAAACTTTTTTTCTATGAATCAGAAAATTTATTTTAATTTTAAGGCTCATTTAAATTGCTTATTTAAATGCCACAACTCATTACCAAATTCTGACAGAAAACTGCTAAAAACGAGAAGTGAGGGGATACTTTTGCTATCTTGATGTGGATTCGTATCTGGAAGATGTTTGTCTGGAGTCGCTGACCATCTGCTTCATGGCGTTATGCCAAAAATACATTTTCACTGTAGATTTCGACGCTTGCTATGAGCTAGTAAATAGCCAAATATTGCAGTGCCTTCTTCAAGCACACCGTAAATATGAACTCCCAGCACTTTTCAAGATAAAAAAATGTGTAATAAAAAAATGTTTATTTCTTAGGTAAATCTTCTAGTCACAGTAGCTTTAATGATTCTAAGTTTGTTACTCGGATTTAATTTATTCTTGAGATAATTCTGTTGATTTAAACCAGAAATTAATTTGGCCTGGAGTTTTCCAGAAGCTGTATTTTCCCTTTGAGCATTTAATTCTGAGTCCATTTTTCTCCCCACAGCCTGGCACTGTGTTATTTTTCAAAGCATAACGAAGAGGTGAGACCCAGTGAGCTCTGTAGGAAAGGGCAGCCTTCTCCTTTGGTTCTGGGACCGCTACAGTTAAGTTTCAGTGGTGCAATACTTTAAGAAAGCATTAGTACACGTCCTTTGGAGCAGATCTCCAGAGCCCCTCTGAAGGAGTACATTCATTTTCTGCTTGTGCCGTTTGGTGTCTCCTGACATTTCTTGCTAAAGTAGAGCCCTGCAAAGTTCAGCCCTACCAAACAGGTTTTTCAGAAGTTCTTCTCCAGAGACAGCAAACATCACAATGCTGTAATAAAAAATATTATTGCATCCTTATCTGGAACACTAAGTTCATTTTGGAAAAGCCAAAAAGTACTAGATACTGAAAAAGTATTGGGGTAAGCAGCTACATACAGAGGGAGGCAAACTTGAACTCTGCAGAGTCTGCTGAGCTATGGAATGGAATAGAATAGAATAGATAAATTCAGTTGGAAAGGACCTACAATGATCATCTAGTCCAACTGCCTGACTACTTCAGGCTTGACCAAAAGTTAAAGCATATTATTACAGGCATTGTTGTTCTTACAAAGGGTTGAGAAAAATGAAATTTGCCTTTGTAATCTTCCAGTACTACCTTAACATGAAGGGAAGTCCCCTGTGCATATCAAAAGGTGAGATACTCTTAAAATAAACATTATTCTAATATAAATGAACTATCAGAAGTTCTAGAATAGGACCAGAAGAAAACTCATTTATAAGCAGGTCTCACTCACTAAGGTTTTGTTCAGGAGTAAATAATATCTTTGTTTCCTCCCCTTTTCTTTAGCACAGGACTGAATTTAGAAGGATTTGGGTTTTTTTTTTCATGAACAGGGAAAGGTTTTTGTGAGGATAAGTAGCTCTGAAAATGGAAAGACACTTTGTCGCCCCTCAAAGGAGCTGATAACAATGGTGAATAAAACACACTGAGAAATAACAAACCTATTTCATGTTGCCCAAGCCAGTGCTGTTTCTATTTTGCTGTTTCTAGAAGAAATTAATTTATTCTCCCAGTTCAGGGCTTTGTGCTGCTTTATCTTACAGCTGGAAACACTTGTCTGTCCCATTCTTTGTTTATCTAGGTTTTGTTAGTGTTCTGAACGCTGATCTGCTTATAAAACAGAAACAGCCACTGACACAAACACTTCTGAATGGCAAGCATATTCCTTGTTTCTGCTTGTAAAACCTGATTAAAATGGTGTTTATAAAATAGAAAATGTTACAGTTCTAGTAGGGATGTAGTTGGCCTACATCAAACATGGAAACAAATGCTCTTCTAAATGTAAACATTCATTTTCTATCAATCATATTTAGTTTGAGGCTTGAATGTTAATGCTGTAACCTATGTATTAAACTTGTTATACCTATGGTATGCTGTCCCGAGGCAGTCAAAATTCTTACTAATACTAAATGGAGGTTTTTATCCTTGAAAGAACTGGAGGTTAGAGCTTTACGTTGCAACGTAACAGCAAATGGTATGATTGTTTGCTTAATTGGTTACCAGCATTCTTGTGCAGAAGGGAGGTGGGGTGGAAGACAGGTGTGGTTTTAGGTCAGATAGGTTTTATGGGGAGTGCGTATTGCTGCTATATGGTGGAGTAACTTCTGATGTACTTTTATGGTGCCACATGGCTGGGCAGGCGGGACAGTGTCCCGAGTGCCTGTGGCCCTCCTCAGCCCCAGGCTGCTGCTGGCTTGGGGGACACCCCCCCCCAGACACCCCCTGCCACCCCGCCGGACCTTGCAGCCTGTGGCCAGTACTCGGGAATTTTGCAGTACACCTTGGCACGCGTAAGCGGAGCCGCAGTGCCAGCCTGCTGGTGTGATGAGTCTCGCAAGAGAACCGAGCATTGTATGGCTGTCAGTTTGTCAAAGGTCAGTTTACCACATACTGAGAATAAGGTCAGTCCCGTGTATATAACCAAGGTAAAGATTCAGTGTTTGATTACAATTCTCATCATTAAAAAATGAGGTAGTGATGAAAGTCAGCAACTCTTACCTGCCCCATTTGTGGCTGTCGGGGTGGGCTCCTCCCCAGTGAGAGGGCTCCAGTGCCAGGAGCCGAGGACATTTAAGTATTCCAGTATTAGCTACAGGTTCTCTACAGCACACGTTCACTATCTTCCTTTTCCCCATCTTTTATACAACACAGCTACAACAGTGGAGCTGTGTCTGTTTGCCTTGGATGCCGGCTGCAAAGTTCAAACTCCCATTGTGCTCATGTCCTGGACAATTTGCTTTAATATTCCCTATACTGAAGAAAATTTCCCTGAGTCTGCAACATTATATGAATCAGATATTATGTAAATATCAACTTATAATTGTGTGTGTGTTATTCTGTGATAATTCTGCTGATAATAAGACTTTTGAGAACAACACTTGACACGTCCATATTAAGGTAAATTCAAGTGTGGCAATGAGAATAAATACACTGTCCTGGTTTCGGCTGGGATAGAGTTAATTTTCTTCATAGTAGCTAGCATAGTGCTGTGTTTTGGATTTAGTACCAGAAGAATGTTGATAACACACTGATGTTTTCAGCTGTTGCCAAGTAGTGCTCAGACTACTCAAGGACTTTTTGAGCTTCTCCTGCTCGGCCAGGTGCATAACAAGCTGGGAGGGAGCACAGCTAGCACAGCTAACCCAAACTGACCAAAGGGCTATTCCATACCATATAAGGGTGGTGAGCAATTGCGTTGTGCATCGTTCGTTTTGTATATTCTGTATATTCTGTTACCATTCTCATTATTACTATTATTATTATTTTCTCTTATTAAACTGTCTTTATTTCAGCCCTTGGCTCTAACCTTTTATTTTCTTCCCGATTCTCTCCCCCACCCCACTGAGGGAGGGGGGGGGAGTGAGCGAGCGGCTGCGTGGTGCTGAGTTGCCAGCCGGGTTAAACCACGACATACACATGGTGATATTCTTGACGTGTTGCAGTACGCTTCAGACTCACAGCATTGTATGTAGGCTGCAGGATATATTTTAAGAACTAGTTATTTTACACATTTTGTTTACAGCACAGGTTATAATTAATCTCTGGCATTTCATAGAAACCAGGTATAGTGTATTAGCACAATAAATGCTGACACTGGGAAACAGACTGCCTGTGGTGTGATCCAGCTTGACAACACCTGGTTAGTTTTAGGGATTCTCTTCTCAGTGTCTTAGCCTGAAACAAGTAAGATGTGTGGATGTGCAGCACGTTCTACTGCAAGGGGGTTTGGAGATGAGCAAGTCTGTGATTATTTATATATTCATGCATGGAGTGCGACCCTAAGCTTTTCACTAACACAGGCAGTTTTTTGGTAAGAAATTTCATGTAATTAGTTCTTGAGACTTCTTCATTTTCTTTATACTTCTTAGCTACCTAATCCTTGGTTTTAAATATTCAGTCCTAACATGCAGAGTTGAGCACAGTGTCTCACAGCGTCAGTAAATATTCTCTGCAATGTGTAAGCACAAAGCTTTGCAGAGGAATGGGAGCAGCACAGTTTGGGGAAAGAGAATAATTTTTATGCGTCCATGAGTGTGATACCATTTTTGGCTACTTCCATGAGTAAAAAAATTCATTTTGTAAACAAAAACTTTGATGAAGACTGAGAAGCCAGAGTTTCAGCTTTGGGCACCTTCCAGACTGATTGCTTATGCAGGGTGGAGTGTGAAAGCAATCAAGATGCAAATAAACCTGGTGAAATTGTGTATATTGGTTGGGGAAGACACTGGGGAGATTGGCTGTGGATACTCAAAAGATGGATTGGGCTATATTCTCTGTCAGGTTTTATTCTGCACAGGAGAAAGTTTATTGCACAGCTGTTGACACACGAAGCATCATGTGCAGTTGATTATAAGTTAAGCATCCCCTGCTATCACCTGATCATTTTCCCCTGAAGACATGCATCTGTCTCCCCGAGAGAAATGATAAAAAAATCTGAGTAAATAATGTGCAAAATCTTTGCCGTAAACCAGGAAGGGTTTCTACAAGCACACGGAAAGCCTAGCTCACGTCCATAAATATGATTGAAAAGTTAAGCCACCTATAAAAACATCGAGTAACACAACAATAACCATATTTTTCAAGTGGAAGTCTGTTTTCTCCCGAGCAATGAAAGCTTTCTGTTAATAGTCTCTCTTCTGTATGTCATCATTTCTCAGCTATCCTCTCCTAATATGACCAGATATTATCCCAGAGACTTAGAGCTACTATTATTTGGAGAAAATTCATATACATGGTGGAACTGGATTGGAACTAAGATTGCAAAATAAGATCTGCAGTTACAGTGGCTGTACCAGGAACCTGTGTTTGTGAGCAAGGGTCGTCATATGCGGTCAAACTGCCTGAATTTCCACATTTTCCTTCACTGTTGGTATCTGCTTTGGCTGTGCATCTGTGCATGTGGCTGTAACTGGAGCCTAAGCTTTCCAGTATTAAAATTGGTTCTGCTCAGGTTCTTGTCCAGCATATCTTAATAAAATAAGTAAGAGGAATAAAGTTGTGTTTCAAATTTCATACAATTTGTGCTGTTCGGTGAGACTTTCTCTTACTTGTGCACTGGTTTTACCCACACGTGAACATGAAGGATTTAATTTTTCATAAGTTATTGAGTTGAAGTTACTCTACCAGTATTTTCAGACTTCGGGAATTTTGTGATTATAGAGGATAGCCCAGTGGCCCTAGGCTGACGCTGGGAAGACCAAGGTTGAATGTCTGATATAGTGCAGTGGCTTTTCTGGAACTTTAGACAAAACCAAATTAAATGTAATTCAGTTGTTCAGTTGTAGGTTACTGCCTGCTTCCTGATATGTGTTTTTTAGAAGGTGGATGAAATGTGAGTGTCTGCCTGCTACATAATCAATAGAATTAAAATCCCCAGCCACTTATTTCCTGTGAAGTGATTAAAATCCACTTAGTACATAGTTTATGCTGGCCATACTGCTCCTTTGCAGCAATATGTCAAGGTAATTATTAGACAGTTTATGAAGTGCTTAAATGTAAATGGTCAGCATAAATCTTCATAGAGTATATTTTAATAGTTTTATTCCATCCAGAGAACGAATGGAGTCGAGCTTTGGCTGGCCTTCTTGTAGTCTCCTCCAAACTTACATTAAGCTCTTCCAGCTTTTGAGGGGTAGCTTATTCAGAGACACTGAAAGGATGCAGCAGTAGATAGTTCCTCTCTGACTGGTGATGTGTAAGTGACACAAAAGATTTGGTGTTGTAACTTGTGAACGGCCATTCTGCAGGTAAGGTGGTCCCTGCAGAAGAACAAAAGCTCTGCTGTCTGCTCTACTGTCTCTAATAAGCCTTCACATACATGAGATATATAGTTACTGAAACCCTATTTCTGTCAATAGATAAAGTCCAAAGTCTAGTAATAAAGTTGAAAGTCCTTGCCATTCTTTCCTCGCTGTTTCATTTATTTTCATATGAAATTTAATAATCAATTTCAAGCCAACAACTTTTTCTAAGCCAAGTTGTCCCCGAAGAAGTGTAGCTACAGTTTCAAGACATAGTATGGTTGATACCGTGATAGGGCATCATCTCTAAATCCTGTCCCAAAATGGAGTAGGATTTATTGAAGAACTGATAACTTTTATTAAATCAACAGACAGAGTTGGGAAAAAATGCAAGCTTGAAAAATCTTTTTTTGGATCCTCAAAGCTTACTGGGGTTTTCTGCAGCATTACCACTTACTACTTTACCCTGTACACATTATCTTGCTGAAATTAGTTATGTTGCTTTAGATAGTAGGAGATTTCACCTTACGTATTTATTTTTCCTGTGATTACATATTACTTTCTTTAATGGTTTAACCAATATTTGAGGGAATTTACAAGTTATTTACATTTAAGACACGGGATGGAAAGCCAGCTTGAGTTCTGGGGTATATGCTTGATTCTGAGTTTGGTTGTTATTAACATGGCTGATGCATTTGTGTTGTTATGTTCTTGCTGGCTAAAGTGGAAACAAGAATATTTTCCTGGTTTTTCCATGTTTAAAATAGAAGGTAGTGTGAAACAAGGTATGCTATAACATCTTTTTAGGCATTCAAGTGTATTTTTGACAGCAGCATATTCTTGATTGCTATTTCTTATTGCCATGTTGTTTATCTCTGAAATAAAAACAAGGAAGTGTTGATACAATTAGAATCATAGAATCATAGAATCCCATGTTTAAAATAGAAGGTAGTGTGAAACAAGGTATGCTATAACATCTTTTTAGGCATTCAAGTGTATTTTTGACAGCAGCATATTCTTGATTGCTATTTCTTATTGCCATGTTGTTTATCTCTGAAATAAAAACAAGGAAGTGTTGATACAATTAGAATCATAGAATCATAGAATCATAGAATGTTTAGGGTTGGAAGGGACCACTAGTGGTCATCTAGTCCAACCCCCCTGCAGTGAGCAGGGACACTGCTAACTAGATCAGGTTGCTCAGAGCCCCATCCAACCTGGCCTTGAATGTTCCCAGGGATGGGGCCTCCACTACCTCTCTGGGCAACCTGTTCCAGTGTTTTACCACCCTCATTGTAAAAAATTTCTTCCTTACCTCTAGCCTGAACCTACCCTGTTCTAGTTTAAAACCATTTCCCCTTGTCCTAACACAGCTGGCCCTACTAAAAAGACGTTCCCCATCTTTCCTATAGGCCCCCTTTAGGTACTGGAAGGCCGCAATCAGGTCTCCCCGTAGCCTCCTTTTCTCCAGACTGAACAAGCCCAACTCTCTCAGCCTGTCCTCATAGGAGAGGTGCTCCAGCCCTCGGATCATTTTTGTAGCCCTCCTCTGGACCCGTTCCAACAGTTCCATGTCCTTCTTGTGCTGAGGGCTCCAGAGCTGGACGCAGTACTCCAGGTGAGGTCTCACCAGAGCTGAGTAGAGGGGCAGAATCACCTCCCTCGACCTGCTGGCCA
>NW_009259859.1:26154-102322 GCF_000687185.1 Egretta garzetta
CCTGTCCCTGCTTCCACTGCCTGTGCAGTTCCCTCTTCTTCCTTAGTTCGACCAGCATCTCTTGTCTCAGCCACGCCGGTCTCTTCCCTTCTTTTCCTGATTTCTTACAGCTAGGGATCGAGAGCTCTTGCGCTCTGTGGATCACATCCTTAAAGATCCGCCAGCTCTGTTCTGCTCCCCTGTCTCTGAGGACCGTTTCCCAGGGAGTTCTTCTGACTATCTCCTTGAGGAGCTGGAAGTTTGCTTTTCTAAAATTTAGGGTCCTGACTATACTCTTTGTTCTTGTCATTTCCCTTAGGAGCGTGAGCTCCACCAGCGCGTGGTCACTGCAGCCCAGGCTGCCTCCGATCTTGACATCTCCGACGAGCTCGCTTGCATTGGTGACCACCAGGTCCAGTATCGCATCCCCTCGGGTAGGGGTGTCTATTACCTGGCTTAAGAAGTTGTCCTCAATGCATTCGAGAAACCTGCTGGATTGCCTACATCCTGCCGTGTTGGTTTTCCAACAGATGTCGGGGTGGTTGAAGTCCCCCAGCAGGACAAGAGCCTGAGAGCGCAAAGCCTCCCGGAGCTGGAGGAAGAACGCTTCGTCAGTCGGCTCCCCTTGATCTGGCGGCCTGTAGTAGACACCAACCACCAGGTTCCCTTTGTTGCCTCTTCCTCCGATTTTGACCCATAAGCTTTCGACCTGCTCGTGGCTATTCTTCAGGGTCAGCTCTTCACACTGTAACGATTTCTTGATGTAAAGGGCAACGCCTCCGCCCCTCCTTCCTCTCCTGTCCCTTCTGAACAGCCTGTAGCCATCAATAGCTACATTCCAGTCGTGGGTTTCATCCCACCAAGTTTCTGTAATGGCAACCTTTTCCTTGGCTTGGCTTATTCTTTGTTGAAAGACAGACCAGAGGAATGTCTGTTCAGACTTTAACATAATTTAGAAACATCCTACGCAAGTGCTGGTGGTTCCCAGTCAACTTCCAAAGACAGCACGCCATAGAGTTTTAAAAAGATTCTGGAAAGCATAAGAAAATAATACACTGAAGAGACTATTGATTACAGAATAAACAAATGAATGTTACTTAATAGACTCCCCCATTTTTGCTAGTTTGTGTTGACATAACAGTAACACTTCATTTATTTAATGTTCTGTCTTCTGATGTTCATGTAGACATCTCTCCTCCTCATACAGAAAACTCAATGTTGTATGTGTCACACGGACTGTGCAGTGTTTAAGGATATTAGCAGCATGCCAGGCAAAGCCCAGTGCTCTTTAAAATTATCTCAGAAAATAGTCTTGAGTATCTACAATGATCAATTGTTTCTGATTTGTTCTGTTGCTCGCAAAACAGATATTTGAAGCCGATACACAAAAAAGCACTTATTTTAAAATCAATGTGTAAAACATCAATTCCTAAAAATCCATCTAAGGCTCTAACTTTGCAGAATATATTACTTTGCCAATAAAGCTGGCTAACTCAGGAAAGAATGTATGCATTCTCTGGGTTTCACCTATACCGTCTGATAAGCAAAGGTCTTGTTCAGCAGTTAGATAAACCTAAGGAGCCACTGGCCATTTTTGTCCTAGAGAGGAGCCTCCTGGGGTTCAAATAAACCACAAATGCTTTTACTGCCTCTCACGCTAGGTGAGAGGATACCCCAGTTCTCCAGACTTGGACCCCAATGAACTAAGTAGGAGGGTTTTTTTCTTAAAGGAAGGTAAACTTTTTTTCTCTTTTAAGCAGCTTACTTTATAAAGTTTTATGAAGTTTTTGAAGAAGTACCTCTTGGTCTAAAATAGTTCTCTTACTTGCTTTCTAGTTCAATTTTGTTGGGAAATTGCTTGGACCAAGAGGAAACTCCTTGAAGAGGTTACAAGAAGAAACAGGTGCAAAGATGTCCATCCTGGGGAAAGGATCCATGAGGGATAAAGCTAAGGTACTGTGTCTGTATTCTGGTTGCAATTAGTGCTGATACATTTGTGCTTTAGCTGTTATATTTAGATTGCCTGTCTACTTATTAATGATGCAATTAATAGACTCATCATAGACTCTGACTCCAAGGCTTGTTTGTTTTTTTCAAGTTATATCAATTGCTTAAACACAATTTTTCTCTTGCTATGCAAAGCTTGCTTCCCATATAATTGTTACAGTTACTATAGTACCACTGCTATTTAAATAACTAACCTAAAAGAGAAACCAGGTTAAAGTTCTTTTGTTCTGAGAGAAGTCTTGTTCTCCTGAGAATGTACAACTTGTGTTAGGTTACTGCTATAATATTGGTGTACATAAATAGGTTTTCTCTTTTGTTTATTGTTTATTTAGAGATGGGACTTTTTTAAAAGATTGAATATTTATTCAGGGCATAGTTCTAAAAAAGATAACAAAATGGACATTTTGCTTAAATGAGTGTAAAAATGCACTACAGATAAAAGAAAAAAATGGTGTTTGAAGTCACTGCCTGGGCAATGCATATAAGGCAATTATTTGAAAGGTAAGGCAGCATCATATATATCTGATCCAAAGAACATATACTGACTGCTTTGTGGCATCTTACTTTATAGTCTGTAGAACAGCAGTATTGTGGTCAACGCTGAAATAATGACTGCTAATTCCACTGAACTGTATACTGCCTTTAGTAATGTTGTACATTATTCTTCTTTCCTCTCTGTCACATCTGTCATTCATCTCAGTAGCTAAAATACTGAAAGAAATAATATGCCAGAATAAAGGAAAGACTAATCAGGATTTTATGGTTGGCATTATTTGGTCTTGGTAATGTGTATCAGCAGTCACACTTTCATTATGAGGTCTCCAACTGTAATATTGAAAAAAAATCCACAAAACAGACAAACTAGGCACACAGAATGCATTTAATTTTTTTTCAGAGATTTCTTTATGACATGGGGTATACTGACACTTCAATTATGTACTTAACATTATATTTTATGATCATAATTGTTGAATACACTACAGATTTTATTTCTAGGTATTGACAAATAAAATATTTTATGGCTTTTGGCTTACTTCTGCAATGATAAAAAATGACTCCCTGGATGAATGAATGCATGTGCTGCTAAGAAGCAGTAATTTGCAGCAGTACTGCATCTGCCAGCTCCATTCTCAGCTCAGATTATTATTGCCAAGAGCAGCAATTGCTCAGACAGGGGAGGGTGAAGGGCTTGTTACCACCTAAAGATGCTTAAACACACATAAATAAGATAGGCTACATCCTCTGGTTTTGAGATTGGCCTCTCTTCTTATCATATCATTTGAATTTCATGTGATCATAATAAACAGTGCCAGCATGCCAGTTATTACATTCACTCATGAGTATGTCAGCAAAAACAAAATTCAGGGTATTTTTTTTTTTTACCTCTTCATAGAGTATTTAGTGTTTAAGTGTAATCTGAAGTATGAACTTCATGGAAACTCATGCATATAAGAACAGTGTAAAAAATTAAGTTCTAGAGTAAAATAGTATTAAATATGGCAGTGATGAAAGCAACTTCTGTGGTGAAGGCCTCGTAAGCGACTGTTATCTTAATCCAGTTTCAAAGTTACTGAATCAAAAGAAAACAAAAGCCCTATGCAATTACAGTGAGAGATAGGAATTATCTGATCTCTGTACATCACTGTTAGCAGTTCCAAGCAAAAGAGGCTGAGAATGATCATGGGATGGGTAATAGTTACAATTAGCATTTCAGAGAGGATATTCTAGGTTGAGATACTGTTAAAACTTAATGAACATATATTTGATTGTGAGCATAAATAATAGCATGAATTGCTGCATCACTAAGGAAAATACAACTTGCTCTGGTTAAAACAGTTTTCTTGCCATAAACCAAGCCCACTAGGCTCATTTACACAGTATTTTTTTACTGATTTAAATACAAATTACCGAAGTCTGGAGGCTCGTTGTGGTTATTTTGTACCGTTCAAGGAATCAGCTTATGCATATTGGCAGATGAGTCTTCATTCTGGAGGATTTTTCAAGAAAAATCCATGTAATTTCTCTCCATAAACTAGAATTTCCTTAATGCTGTGAACCATAATAATTCCTAGGCAGAGACTGCAGGCACATGTGCTTTTCGCCTCCAGTCCAGTGCACCTGGATTCCGAGCTGTGTTGGAGCAGCAGAGATGGAATTTCTGCTAAATACATTTATACCCTAATTCCTTAGGTACTTACTGTTTGAAAAGAATTGATCCACTGATCTGGAGTTTTTTAGTGCCAAAATTACAGTAGGCAAATGCTTGGCTCTACAATGAACCACTCTGGCCAGCCTCTATGATTTCGGGCGTATGGAGGGGCAGTTTCCAGTTCTGGGAAGCGGACCCTGTCAAGGGAGGTATATCTGCTTTTCAGAATTTACCTATCTTTAAAAAAGAAATCTGTGGGTATATTTCAGAGAGTAAAGAATTTGGGCTGGTCCTTTCTAGAGCCTTAGGGGACACTTCTTAAGAGTGACTTATTGAATATCCACTGTGCCTACAGTGTGGGAACAGGATAGATTAAATCAAAAAGGCAATACAGCTTACTTAAAATGAATATTATGAACAACTCTAATTGTGCACTAAATATGACAGAGCTTATATATGTGTCACAGAAGGTTGTGTTAGGAATTGCTGAAGAGATGCCCAAGTGTAACTGCAGCAATTTTGCGGAATGTTATTTGAGATGTAAGGAAAACCTATGATTCTTCCAGAGCACTGTGGCTAATGTGAGTACTTAATTCTCTGTGCTTACATTAATGCCACTGGCTCAGCATAAGTTTAGTTTTCTGTAACAGAAGAAAGATCCTACAGTGTTCTGACAGGAAAAGCAAGCACCATCATGAAACGTGGGCAGTCCACCAGGCACAGAACAGAAGATAATGCTGGCTTTTAGGTTCTTCGTCCTTTTGATTTGGCATGCAAAACTGTAGCTAAAGTTTGAAATATTTATTAGCTGAATAACTTCATTTTATTTTTAAATCATAGAGAAGGTATTGTTGAACACATTGAGCATAGCTGTGACCACTGAGAATTGTGAGCACCCTAAGAGCACTGCCAATTTCCAGTGAGTTCTTAGAACATGTTGAACTCTTAACTATCTTGCTGGTTTACATGCTGCCACTAAAGGTTGTCATTCCTGTAGTAATATAGTATTATAAATATGCAAATACATTCTTCAGAACAGGTAGTGATGAGATTAAACACAGTCATGTTGAGTTGCTTGGCTTTTGATTCTTTTCCATGTCTTTTTCTTCTTTTTCCAAACAGCATGGGAGGTGGTTGTAAAGGTAAACAATCAAACTGAAGTGACGGGGGAAATCTCATTACAAGTGGAATGAATTGATTGCTTTCATACACAGATGCAGATTTTCTTCTTTTCAGTCATGCAATGAATGTTTTTCAGTGGGCCATTAAAAAAAAATAAATGTACGCAGGGAACTGGAATAGCTTTTTTTTACATAAACTATAACAGTAAGAGCATGGATTCTCTTCAAAAGAAGCAGAAAAATATGTAGCAATGTTTCTTATGCACTCTTATTTCTCGAACTAGTTACCTGCCACAGTTGCATAGGAGAGAGCACAGTCTTGGGGCTTGCACCATTTCTCCATGCTCCCTGGTTTTAGATTATTTATGAGTGGTATTTTTTTATTCAGATTAATTATACACCAACATGCAATAAACATGCTCTAGATAGTAAACGTAACTTAGCCTTTGTGCTTTGTGGAATTTCAGAACTTTGTATGTGAGGAAGCAAAATGATAATGATTGCATGCAAATGAGAATGAAAGGAAAATTTTTGTGGGAAAACCGAAAACGTTTAGGGCCAGAGATAAAATAACCACACTGGTGTCATTAGAGCTGCCTTTAAGGGCTGCATGACCTGACGGCAGATTGCTGGAGCTTGGGGAGAGGGTGTGGGAAGAGTCAAAAACACACTCCTCCCCTTCCATGTGTCCCTAAGAACTCTCTACTGACTGGAGAGAAAATACTGATCTAAGAGACACTGGTCTGAGGTGGGACCTCACCCTTAATAACAGGAGTGAGAACAGACCAGCAGCGTTGATCATAGTCCAGCCATGGTACTTATCTCCAACATGACTTCATCTCTTTTTATTATGTTTTTTTCAGAGATGAACTATACCAGAGTAGATGAGATGGTATATGGTGAGGCTTGCCTGGAATGACTGTCCTGGCATGATACCAGTAATTAACTGGTATGGATAATGCTGGGGAAATAGAGCAAATGAAGGCCATGATCAGAGATTAATAACTGAAAGGGTGAACAAGGCATAGGAAAAACAAAAACATGTTGAGAAAGAGAAGAGGACTGGCTTGGAAAAAAAAAAAAGGCAGGTTTAAATCTTTTGCAAAAGAAAAACTCTACCTCGTACAGAATTTTCTTTTGTCTTTCCCACTGCATGTGTAACTATTGTGGGAACATTCAAAGAAAGACATGACAGAAATTTTTCAGTGAACACAAAATTATGTGGAGGCCTCAAAACAAAATGGGGTTGTGAGAGAAATCTTGAAAATGTGCAAGTGGTGTTGTTGAAAATTTTTCAAGGTAAAAAGAGTGTCCTTATTTTTTTTAATGAATTTTTTTAATTTAAAAATTTACCTAAGTGAATATATTTAGAAGAGCTGGATAACCTAAGAACAATAAAATGTTTTTATTTTGCTTTAGTAACATTTTGAGTGTTACCCAAAGGAAGATTTTTTGATTGCTTTTTATTGTGTTATAAAAATGAAAAAATGGATTTTTAACCAGATTATTTTTTCCTGAAAATTCATTCTTCATTACCTGCAAGACACTTCTTGCAGGACAGATTAACTATTTAAACTAAAGAGGCTGACATTGTCTTTGCAGAAGTCACAGACAATCCAAACATCTTTTTGAGCTGCTTTTTACTTACATAAAGCAGGATTTGGAAATTAATATATAGCCTGATAACAAGTTTATATATTAGATAAAAGAAAGCTAAAATGTCAGTTGCTACTGTAGCACATGGGCTGTCAGCCACACATGAAGGAAAAGGTAAGCCACAGTGCTTGAGTTAAATCTCCTGAATACTGATGTATAATTGCAACTCCAGTTTAAAGTCTTCCTTTTTACCTAGAGAAATCCTGCCACCACCAGTTCCCATTTTGCACACTTTCTTTTTATTATCCATTTTTTTCATTGTTTAAACTTCCACTTACGTTCATCTTTTGTCCTGGACATTTGGAGGATGCTGTTATTAACGATTCCTGTTTCTTTCCGATAAAACATGGGAAATTAGAGAACAAACTTGCACTGCAGCTTTGAAAAATCATGCAAACTATTTGCCCATGACTCAATGTTTTGTCAGCTACTGAGTGAATGTCTAACTGCTTTCCTTTTCAAGTCTCATTTGTTCTTTAAACTAGTTATTAAGGAAAGAAGGTTTCATCACAGAAGAGTTAATTGCAGTAGAACTATCTGCCTTCCATTAATCTGTGGGTTAAGTACTTCCCAAAGAAGTTCCACGTCTAGTTGTCCCACCAAACAGCATTTCTTGCATTAGCTTTTCTTTTTAAAAAGCACAGGTGTTAAGAACTTGCTGGCGACCAAAAATATCTGAAGTCAGCATGCAGGGACTAGCACCTAGATTCAATGATTAACAAATTGGCTTTAGTGTGTTTTTTAACAGCCATATTATGCGAGTACCTTATAAAAGATTTTGAAAATGTGGGAGAGTTGCAGCGCACACTGGTCTGTTCCCTGCAATTGCTAAGTGCCCTGGCTTCAGTCCCGCAACCTTTAAATATATTCTTAAATATCTTACAGGATTAAGTCCATATATATAATGTGAATAGAGCCCAATAACTTTTTGGTTTGGAGCACAATATATATTTTCATTAGATCATGTCTACCACGAGCATAGTGTCCTAATAGTGGGGAGTTAATTCTCTGATAGCATTCTCTTGACTTCACTGTTTTTTCAAGAAGGTCATATAAATGATGCTCAGATAGCCCAAAAGGAAGAAGAAAGTTGGAAGTTTTGTCTGTAGGAGGTGATGATGCAAGTAGTGCATTATATTCTTTCCCAATCCTCTTGCTTTATTGAAAGATGAGAACAAAAGTGTCTTTAGGGTCCCAAGCCTTTGAGTGTCACTGCCTGTTACGATCGTTCAAGCTTGTGCAGTATGGTTACATATGCAGAATTTCCTTCCAAATGAGAGTGGCAACACTCCGCTGGACAAGAATAAAAAATTATGAAAGACACTAGAAAGTAAAAAAAAAACCAACAGACCACCTAGTGGTCTATTGCACCAGGTTTTACACTGGTGCCACCCCGCTCATGCCAGTGATGTTACTCGCTCTCGCTTATGGGCGTGGTAGTTAAACCCAGTGTGGTGTCATGAGGCTTCAGCTCTTACAGTTGGAAATAGAAATTTGGTAATTTCTATAAAAAGTCCATTTTAGTTCTTTAAAACAGAACCTGTAGGTTTACTTCCAGCCTGCTGGGAGTTTTGATCCAGACTTTATGCAAAATCCCTGAAATGTTTGTTTCTCAGGTAAGATGTTTCTGTTTCATTGAAGTACTCCTTTATCGTCTTTAGCTGTAAAATCTTTAAGGCAAAGACAGTGTAATGTGTGGCATTGGGTTTAGAAAACTGGCTCGCATCCCAAAGCATCAATAATTTAAATCACTAATTGGTGCTCACTCATTTAATGTTTTTTTCTGTTAGGTTTTCCTTTGCTGTGTGTAAAAGTATTATTAACTTTGTATTTTTAGCTCTACCACCATGGTACCTTACAGCTTACAGCCATTTTACCTCACAAACAGGTTTATGAGCAAGAGCAGGATTAGGCCCTCAGCATGCCTTAAGATATGAGCAGAAGTAACAGCAGCACACTACTGCTGCTGTGACACATTTTTTTCCCTTCCTAAATCTCTCCAGATTCCTGATACTGACTGCTGTGAGTCTGTAAGGACTATAACAACCAACCAGCAACAAAGAAAAATGCAAGCAGAAGGAAACAAACAAAAAGCAGAGCACCCCATATTTTGAAACTGGAATCTTCAAGGGGTCGTTTGCAAAAGGGTGTTAACTCTTCAAAGTCTACTGTAATCTGCATTCTCTCAGCTTTTCCTTTAAGTGAGCATGTCAAAAGGTACCACAGGCTTTCAAACTCTAAAGCTAGGTTTTACCTGAACAAAAATTCCAAAGAACACACTTTCTCTTTATACAGAGAAAATGCAATTCTGTGGACAGGTGCAGATTAAAGAAGAGACTGTCTTTATCACTGTTTCTTCTGGTGTTGCTCATGTTCTAGCAACTTCCAGTTGCTCAACCACCCCGGTTGCTTTGGAAAATACCTCCGTATATCACCTCTAATGTGTTATAAACTCCTTTTTGCCCTGATAGGGGAGGGAGTTTGAGGTAGATACAGATCACAACCAATATTTCTTAGAATAGCCTTTATTCTTTAAGCTCTTTTTACTTATAGCAGAAAACTATTCTTACAGCCCATTCACTTATTCAGCCTCACATCTGAATTGCACTCTCCCCATTACCTGCTTAGAGCAACGTTTGGGAAGCCAACTCCAACTGTATACTTAGAAAATAGAGGGTAATACTGGCAGGTCAATGGTAGGTGTTCAGAAAGTCCATCAGATGGTCCTTTATTTCATCAGAGGCATATGTAATCCCATAGCCTTCGTCTGAATATAGCAGTCGTCTTGGATGCAGGCTGAATTATGGAACCCATTGCTGACCAGTGCTGGTGCTCAGCAGCCTCTTGGTGTTTTCAGATGGTATGTTCTTGAAGGTTCACCAGCACCAGTAGTCTCCAGGGCTTACAAGTCCTTGGGAAGCTTTCACATGCCACCTTCTCAGCACATACTTTTCTTTTCTTTGCCCTTTTCCTTTCTTTTTTTAAAAAACTATTTCTCCATCAAGACTTACAGATGCTTATAGAATCGATTCATGCAAACCAGTGCGGACGGGATTTACATGAAAAATGTTTGCATGCTCCTCTTTTCATTGCTTCTCTTAGGTGTCTCATCATGTCCACACGTGCTTTCTGACCCCTCTTATATTTCACCAGATCCTTAGAGCTGTGCAAATCAACTTGTTCCCAGGAGCTGTTACATCTCTTTCCTTCCAGAAGACTCCATGTTACCCAGGGTGCAACAACTAGGAAAAGCAAGTGATCTTCTCTGCTTCCCAGCCACATCCTTTGAACTAAAGTTGTATATTTTAACGTCACAGTAAACTGATGGCTTTCAGTCATATATCTTCCCTTTGGCACAAAAAGAATGTGTTTATTCAGTGAGAATCTGTCTAGCTGGGGAGTCAATAACCTCTTCATTTTTTACCATAACCCTGCATATTTTGGGTTATTTTCCTCCTGCACCTCTGCGCTCTGTGGGGATATTTTCTTTCCCCAGAACATTTCCTAGCGCCACATTCCTGACAGACGGGAGCATCTTTTGTTTGGTGGTTTTTGCAGCTTCCATTGGTTACCTCTCTGTCTGGCTTGCTGGCTGAGGTGGGAATAAACTCAAAAATATGAGACCACTGAGCCAAGACACAGTTAACTGACCCTACTGGAATAGATTCTTCTCTTTCTGATATTCATATGGTCCTGTCCACATTCCTAATCAATGAGATGCCTTCTGGTAAATAGTCCCTTATCTATCAGAAAGCTCATCTTTGTTAACAGGCATCTCCTTAATATCATTGACCAGTAACTTTGGATTTGGAACCTGTCTAGAAAGATCAACCGCCTGTTATCCTTCAATTTATGCAGTTTCAAATGATCTGCAACACAGTAACCCCTGGCTGTTTCAGTTTGTGCTATAAAATTTTGGGAAAGTCCATTTGTTTCCATTTCTGTCAAGTTTGTTTCTTTGCACTATGGATTTTTTCTTCTGAGGGCAGTTTGTCATATTTATGTCAAAGATTTAAGATGTTTTCTCTGACTTCCCTCTCTGAGTTTTAGAGACCATTGAAGTACATAGCCCATCTTGCTGCAGAGAAAACAGTCTTTTCCCTGGTCCCTCTTGGGTTAAGAACAGGTCTCCTTTGTTTTGGCTAGATGGCTCAGCCACTCTGACCTTGCTTAGAGGAGTCGGGCTTGAGGAAAGCTTTTTTAAAGCTTTTTATCTGTATGTGTATGTTGGGAGAGAGAGAGGAAGAGAGAGAAAGGTGTATGTGTGTGATATATAGCTGTAATTCACGGTTGAGCGTAAGTCATTCTGTATTAGCCAATTCCTCCCGATGTCTTCTACACTGTGACTAGGGATGTCTGTCTTTCATCAAGTTTGAAATTCCCTATTTAACATTCAACTCTTCTATCCCCAAATGATGCATAATTGCTTCCAAAGTTTCAAGATTATTTCGTAACCCATTTCCTAAATGTTTCTACAGATTGGTAGGAAATTCCCAGTAGATGACACCACTTCCATTTTAAGAAGGGTATAGCTAAAATAGCATTACCCTCAGATTATCACCAAATTATTCAACAGTGTTCCTTTCACTGTGGTATAAAACTTACTGTCTTCTCAAGACATACTTGAATTAGCCTCTAGACCATTCCATGTCCTAAATGTGGATGATGGGTCACCTTGTTTTCCATTCTGAGTTTCATGCAGCAGGTAAAGAAAAAGCATCAATACCAAACCACCCTTTATACCAGAGAAAGACATCAGTATCGTTCAAGGTCCCCAGACTCCCCAAATTACTGTTTTCTGTCTGTGTACAGGGCACTGTGGCTGCTTGGCTCTGCCACAGTGAGTTCCACCTTGCTTGAGTCTCCCGAGTTCTAGAAAAATCTCTTCTCTAGAGATGTGGCTTGTGGATTATGCTGCCTGTCAGCTCTGACCTGGATTTCAGGATCTAGGTCTGAAGATTGGGCAGTGGGGGCCATCTGATGACTTGTCCAGTTGGGTTCCAGTTCTTCTCTGAATCTTCTGCTTGGCCACTATAGGAGTATATGAACAGGACTTTGTTGTCCCGTTAGAGAAATCATTTCTGTCTCTCAGTAGCAACCTGTTCCTACCCTTAGGCTTTTACCTGCTGCTTATGAAAACACGTATTGCAATATTATAGCTAGAGCCCTGTATGCAGTGTCCCCTCTTGACAAGGGACACAGGTCACAAGGTAGCTGTTGTTCCTCAGTCCTGGAGCATGTTTTTACTGGTGTAAGATCTGGCCACCATCAGAATCGGGAATTAGCCATCAGGAATTGCTGGATCGCAGAAGTACCATATTTATCTCCTGACCATCCCTCAGCCAGTCCCTCCCTGAGGCACCAGTAACAAAAAGATGTCAGCGAAGATTGATATGCTGGTGTTTTGCTCTGTGAGTATTCCCCAGGAGAGAAAAATCCTAAATTGAACAAATAAAAAAAAAACCTTTATGGCCTTTTTGGCTCTCAGAGACAAATTTTGGACTATAAATTTTGGGCTGTAAATATTGTAAACAGTCTGCCTTATTGATTCTATAACTTATTCACCTGTGATTTCTTGGAAGAAGCTACAAATACTAAACAACTTGTGCAAGCTTTTGTGCTTTTTAAAGGAAACTGAACTGAAGCCTTGTTGGTATGCTGTTTTGTATGAAATTACTTGGTATTATATAACAAAGACGTTTCTGCATACACATGGAAAATTGGAACACAAGTTTCTATTTTAAATTGGAAAGATGGCAGAAAAATCAAGAATACCGTCTTTCTAACCTGGATTTATATTAATTACTGATGAAAAATTAAAGTTCGTAGGATGGTTACATGAAAAAGTAGGTTAAAAAAAAAAAGGGAAGTGGGACACTCATTTAAGTACTTAAAATGTTTGTAACTTAAATTAAATTTGAAAATTTTTGGAATGATGTTCTTGGATGCCTAAGGAAATCTGTAAGATCTCCTCTAATACTCTCAGTATCTCAGAAGTGCAGTTCTTGCACTGCCGAAGCCTGTGGCAGTTCTGCTAATGACTAGTGAGAGGAATAAATCGCTCTTGGTATTTTGCTGAGTGAGCGACTGAAAGTCAAATGCAATCTCCAAATATTTCTCTATTAATTTTTGGAGTAAAGTCCCAGTCTGAAGAGTGAGATGTTAGAATGATTGCAGAGATTCAACCAGATATATCACTTTAAGTATTTCCTGCTAACTTGATTCATGGGGTGATACGAGACTTCCTTGTAATTAGTGATGGCATTTTCAAAACAGAATAACCAAGAGGGCAATTTAACTCTCTGTTAAAAGTTTCATACTCTAGGGCTGATAGTTAAGAAAATTACACTGTCCTCACAAAAGAATTATATCAGACCTCAAACAGATGCTTAAAAATCCCTATTCTGTTACTGATGCAGCACAGTGGTGATATTAAAAGTCTCCAGCACCTCCCTCATCTCTGTTAAACAAGACTTTCATATTTCTTTGCTCTGACAGGGTGTTTGTAAGTCTTTTAAAACCTGCTGTTTTTAAAAGTGTGGGACACATTCTTCTCTTTCAGCTAAATTAGACTACATCCAAGGGGCAAAACATTGAGATAGTGCTTCAGGTTTATTCTTTCTCTTCTGAGTTAAAAGTGATGGAGGACCACCAAACTTTAAAGAAGGCAAAGCAAATAAGTGGCAAAAGAGAGGAATGTGGGAAGGGTACGGATGGCCCTTAGTGAAGAAAAATATGTATTATTTGCAGTGGTGAAAGTTTATGTGCTTTCTGTTTTGCCAACTTGTAAACTTGTAGTAAATTTTTGACCTGAAAACAGTTTAAATTTTTTGTTTGTGGAATATCATAAGGTTTTGTGAATACCCCAGCAAAGTAAGCAAAGTGGTGTATGCATGTATTATGCATTGGGAACAATCAGCGGCGATCTTCCTCTGACTGTAACGGTGCCAATTTGACACCCAAAAGTCCAGGTTTGACCCCCAGATCTGTGCCAAACTCTTCTTGATTCCAGGTCATTCAGATTTCTTGGGCCAGAGAATCGTTTAATGCTTGTTGGTGCCATTGAGTTGCTGCCGCTGTCCTCGCCGGAAGGGTTTGGTTGTGAGACCGTCCTGCCGACTGGGAGGTCCCCTTCTCCCCCTCATGGCATTTGCAAACCTGTACAGCACAGTCAGTGTGAGTCCTGACACTAACGTCAGTGCCCTTGGAGCAGGCAATAAGTTTTCTTACGAAAAATAAGTTTGGTAAGAAAAAAATCAGCACGTTCATATGTGTAATTATAAGTAAATTAACTCGGTGTCTTAGAGCAATTTGAGGGACTATAGATCTTCTCACAGTGATGTTTTTTTCCTGTGTGTACTTTTTCAGAACAGTGATTTATATTCCGAAGTATTTTATTTATCTGCATGAGGCTTCATAAAAAACACGTTTGATCTTGCTGAGTTTTGTTTTACGATTATTGTTCTTGCTGTTTTACATATAGATAAATGCAAAAAGAACTGCTTTGAATTATTTGCAGCAATTACGTTAAATCCCAGTTTTCTGTGCATAATGTTGTCTGTACTCTTGAGGATCATGATAAATACTTTTAATATACTTTAATGGGGTACTGTTACAAGGAGTTTTACATTGCCACAATAGAGGCAGCATTACAGTAAATTAAATTACAGTGCACACAATTAAATAGAATAATGAAAAAAATCAGACTTGGAGCAGCAGCTCTTTGGAGTCCTCTGAAATTCGATTCCATGATAAACATAATAGGAGAAGATGGTGAGTGGAATTCAGATAGCTAAGCTAGATATTATTTTGTTTGTAATATCTCCATCAGGGATTAATGTTCTCTTATTTAGAGACATTGATTAGTCTCTGGATTATTTTTCTGATTGATTACTGTTGTGATGTAGCATTCCTTTTTCATTTATCTACCCAACATCAATATAACATTAGAGCTATAACTTCATCATGGTGCACTAGTTATGCCATCTGCAATAATTTGTGGCTTCGCAATAACAGTTTTAAGGAAATCTGTACAGATTTAACTTGATCTTATAGCCATATATTACCAAAGAAACCCTGCCTTCCTTTCATCTTCTCTGAAAAAGAGAAATATTAATTTTACATATTTTCTGACAATAGCTCCTTTTTAAGAGCACTTGAGCATGAGATACATTTCTGTTTTATCAAACATAGCTAAAGTAAAGCATGTGTGCAGCTCTGGACAGTCAGTATTTTGTATATGCAATGAAATCAGAAGGTATGGTATTAACATTGCAAATGGTATTATTTATTTTTTTCCTATTTTTCTTATTTCTCTTGTTTTTATTGGAGATGAACGTGAATTCAATCTCATACAGAGCTGGCATTTGGAGTCAGGAGGAATATAAATTTTGCATTTAGTTCCCATCACTGTGTGGTTCTGGCTTTCTGTCCTAGATTCTTAGTTTCCCCACAATAAAGGACAACAGTTCTTGCCCATCTACTTTAGAGGTGTCTACAGAGAATTAATTAATTGATAATTATAAATGTCTTCAGGAACACTGCATGTTATTGCACTCAATTCAAAGTTATCTGAGTTCAGATGAGTGAGCTGTTATCCCTGCAGAATATATCCCACTCCTAAGGACACCTGTGGCTGCGGTCAAGGCTTTCTGCTTCTTCTCTCTTTTTTGTACTGGTATGATATTTTGCATGTTTATAAAGTTGGATATTTCATTGGTTTAAATCAGATCAACTCTATTTATAATAATAATTAAACCAATTATTTTTACAGAATTTGGGGAGGAGGTAGGAAGGATAGCTGTTAGCAGTTAAAATATGCACAAAGCCTTACTCCAATCCCCATCTTCTGTCATCTTTTGCCTTTCACACTATCCAAGAACTTTCTTTAAAACCAAGTCTTTAGAAAGAACCCTGGCACTTAACACCAGACCCTCATCTTGTAAACTGTGTTTAGAAGGCATAGGAACATGGTTGGGAATTTTTCAGCTTAATGGATGTGCAAATGCTATGTTGAATTTAGGCCTTACAGGCAAGTCCTCCCTTCCTATGTTTATAAACCCTTGCTGTAAAAGTCAGTGGCTGCATGTTGTGTGTTTGTTCTTAGGTGCTCTAGTGGATGAATGATTCAGGGGATATCTACAAACGAAGAATTCACTTAAGAGTCATTTTTTGAAGGGGGGGGAAAAAAAAAAAAAAACAAAGCACCCTGCTCTGTTTTTCTGTCCACCTACAGGTCCCACTTCATCTCCTATTATATTAAAGTCTGTTACCAAATGCTTTTTATCTGGCATGAGAGGGAAAGAAAAAGAATGTTTCCTTTGTATTATGTTGTTAATCCTTCTCCAGAGGTCCGTTTATAGGGTAGGGAGATATAGGGAATGGCCAGCAAGCCCTACTTCCTTAATTAAAAACATCATTAACCACGCATATAACTCTCTCAACTCTAGTGTAACACTGGTATTATATTGAGTCTCTGGCTATTAAGAGACTTGATCCATAGGTACGTATGTAAGTCCAAAAATAATGTTTCACATTTCTTTAAATTGATGTAGCAAATATGTACTCCTGAATAGTTTGACAATAAATTATTAATTGTTTTACTGTTTCGAGGCCAAACTGTTGGTGTCAACTGTTGCAAACAGAATTAATATTTCAGTTTGTTCTGTCAAAGATTCAACTGAAATTGCTAAAACATGCTCCACAGAAACAAATCTCTTGCAATCATCACACAATGAAATATAGGAAGTTTTTTTCAACTAGTTTTAAGTAGGAATATGAATTATGGTGCTAAAAAGTCTGTGGTAAAAAATGATGTAGTATTGAACCTCTGAATCAATTTTTTTTTTTTTTTTTTTTTTTTTTTTTTTTTCCCCTTGATGATCCAGACCCCAGGTAATTTGTAATGAGGATCATACGAGTCTCCATCTTTTACAGTTCCTGTACTGGGAATAGATACCTTTAATTTTGTCTGGTTTCTGCCATCTTCTATTTCTTCTTTTTTATTACATGAGCAGAGCAATGTATTGAATCTGCAGATTTGCTTTCTCATCCCATGATGCAGGTAGCTATCACGGACAATAACATGGTGTCTCATGCTGCTGGCTCTGCGCTAGCTGGATTATATATGGTCTTTGATTAATAACGTAGATAGATAATGCTTATTGTATATACCAAATATTTTGGGGGAGAAATTTCTTATCGTGAGTTTTCCACTATTACAGTTTTGAGTGGTCTGCTTGTCCTGTAGCTACAGCCCAGCACCTCCACGCAAAAAGATGTATAAATTCTCACTTGTGAACTCTTTCTTCTGAACATCACAGAATATACATGGGGAGAGAGATTCCTCCTTTAGCTCTCTAATGGAAGATACTCTGTAGGCCCTCTGGATAGTGAATGTCAGCCACCTCCATAAGACAGTCTATTCCCTCTTCAGACATCTATATCCCTTAGATACATGGGATGAATCCCACTGTCTTCACTGACACAACTATTTTAGGCTCCCCAGCTGAATTTTGGATACTGGCTGTTCCCAATCCCAAGGTCCCTGGGGAGGTGAGAAATTCCTGTTTCACTTTGAGGAAGCCAATTCTGTTCCAAGTTCTAGAAATAAAAAAGGAAAGCCTGCATCAAAACATTTCTCCTGAGAATCCACGTCTGGCAGAATTAGTCTTTTAGAATTTTAGAATTAGCTTTTATTTTTTTGTGTGTGTCTGAATAAGAATTTTATTAATTTTATCTACCTGTATGTATTTCTTACATATTTGTTACATCCCTACAGCTTGAGAACATAAGACTGCATTCACTGTAATCCTCCTATGTTTAACTGAATTCACAGAAAATATTTAATGGGTGTTTCAGTTCAAACAGGCATGTGAAACAGCAATTTGCAAACTGTCCCTTCACACTAGAGAATACATACCCTACTGTAAACTATAGTCAAAAATTAAAAATAAAAACCAATGAAACAAACAAAAACGCCTATGGTGTGACTCAGAGAGATTGAGGGCAACTGTCTGTTCTAAATGCATGAAACGATTCCAACAGAATTGATGAACATGTATTATAACAGAAGAACATGGATTGAAATAGAGTGAATATAATGTCATATGATTAAGTACACAGATCTACATTCCAATCCAATTTTTTTTTTCTTAAAAATACAAAACCAGCTACCCCAAATTCCATCTTAGCTGTTCTTTGTAACTTGAATTGTTCTGTGGGTTGTAGTGAAAATACTTTATTAAAGAAAAGAGTTGTGCAGATCTCAGCTAGTTGGGGCACTCAAATCGTTATCCATAGATAAGATAATGTGCAACATGAAGGACGTTGCATGTACATTCAGAGTATATGATGCATGTAAGTGTCCAAGAATTTCAAAGAGGCTTTTTGAAGTGTTGAAGAAAACTGCAGCTCAATCTTCTGCATGTGAAAGTACAATCAAAATATGCTATCTATTTCAAATTTCAAATTGGTAACAGGGCTAGAAACATTGGTGTTACTGGGAGGTCACCCACAAAATTACCTAACATGCAACATAGACAGTGGTATTCCCAAATACTTCTCCGAAATCATGAGGAATCTGTGGTGTCCCAAATATACCATTCATATGCAGTTGCTGTTGATGGTTTTGACTTTATGGTGGTGACCATATTCATTGGAATAACACTTATAATGATATTTCTGGCTTCTTATTTTGAAGTATTTAGGTGAAACATTACTATTGGATATTCTGCATCAAATGTAAAATAATTTAGAGAATGAAATTTTAAGGTATGGGGTTTTTTTAAATGACATTCACACTAGGGTAGCTGTGAATTTTCTTTCTTTGTAGTTTGTAATTTATTACTTTCCTGCTTAGTCTACCAGATATACAATATGTATTATTATCTATTAGCGCATATTGAGACACAATAATTTTAATGCAAATTCATGATTGAATGAAAATGCTTACATTCATTAAATTGAAGTATACCAGTATTAAGAATAACTAGAATAGTTTATAAATAAGGTTCGGAAGTCTTTTCATAAGTAGATTTAAACTTGTTCACACATGACTGAGAGCTCAAGTGCTTCAAGTACAGTGAATAAGGTGTCATTCATCATCCAGATTCTATGGAATTTTGGCCTAATTCGTATACAGAAATATATTTCAGATGTATCTTGGCAATTTATTCATGGAGGGGATAGTCTAGAATCAGAAATAGATAAAAGGATTTTACATATGTAGCTTAAGAATGCAGCAATAAACCCTTCTATGTAAAGTTAGTTCCGTTTTTTTTTTACGTGGGCTTCAGTAAGAAAGGGCTTATGACAGATCGTAGACCAGGTTTCTTCTTGCATGGACTTTTGTTTCCAGACCGGTCTACTCCATGGCTCAGCTATAAAATTTGCTTGTATTATATAGCAATAAGGGCAAATTTTCACATTTAGTATTGTATTACTTGTAGAATGTAGTACAGCACTGAAATCTAGGAGTTGTCATACTACACTAAATTATTAACTCATCTAGCATTATTTCCTGGCTCTGGAAATGGTACTCAGAAAATTATGAGGGGAAAAGTAGGGGCAAATAATATTCCTGGATAATTGAAAAAGCTAGTATGATTGAGGAGAGAATTCCTTTCTATCATGCATAAGTTATCACCTTATACCATGGAATACAAGATCAAATGACCCTTTGCAATAGATTAGCTAGCACAGAAGCATATGCTATGCTTTTCCATTCAGCACGCCTAATTAAATTTTGCTAGGCTGTTTGTGCAAACATTTCTTGTTGCACTGTATCAAGAAGTATCATTAGAAAAAAAATACCTTTTGTGTCTTTGGAATAGGTTATATGTATGAGACTGAAAGTATGGCAGGAGTATTGCAGGCAAATATTAGAAGAGATTCCAGACACCAGAAAGAAAATGTAAGAAAGAGTATGTTTAGATAAGAGCTGAAACAAAGCTCTGTCAGGTCTAACGGGTTTCCATTTCTTCAGTTTGATTTATTTCTTTCATTTTCTCTAAGTTAAGGAAAAGGGTTTATAAACTTCAAGAAAGTGTCATTCTTTTAAGACTCAAATATTATGGAGCATGAAAAACTGAGACTTCATCCATACACCATGATATATTTGTGATAGTTTGTTCCTTTATTTCTGTGAATGATCTGTGATGTATGCTCTCATTTTAATTTTAAATATAGAAAAGCCATTCATTATATGTTGAATAGGCCACAGTTGAGTGTCATTAAGAAGATGAACGTGCTTCTGGACTGATAGGAGTGTATCTGACTGATTTGAAATGTTAGGAATTATCCTGTCAGCTTTTGGCATCTCAGGGGATAAAAACAAAAATGCTGAGACTAAACATAAAGTGATACTTTTATATTGTTTATTCTTTTCTGCTTTATTTAGATGCATTTGGTGTCTGGATTACTGTAGTCATTAGTTGGATTTTTGAGTTGCTTGTAGTTATTTACATGTGCTTGGGTGTTTTTTAATGTAGGATTTTATTTCTGTCCTATTTCTTACTCTATTCTCAGTTCAGGGAGGGGGGCCTGACCTGGAGACACTAAATTCTGCAAGAGTCAAAGGACACACAGGTTTCTGAAGTTTGAGGAAGCTCAGGCATAAAAGCAAGGGAAAACTTCATGTTGTTCCAGGCATTGCTGTTCATGTCCCCACAGGTGAACTTCTGCATTGTGCCATCCTTCAGGAGAGGCTATGAGTCTCCACTGGCTATAGCCGAGGGGACATCTGTCTTCTCATTTAGCTAGCTAAGGTCCATACCTGAAATCAGGTGGTGTGAACACTACATTGATGCACACAACATCAAATTTTCATAGGAATGAGATCAAGCTGCTTCATTGGCCTGGCAATGGTTATATGACATCACTGCAGGTTATAATGAAATATATGGATGAAAATTGGACATGAACCAGCAATGTGTGCTCACATCCCAGAAAACCAATTGTACTCTGGTCTGCATAACAAGAAGCATGGCCAGCACGTTGAGGGAGGTGATTCTGGCCCCCTACTCTGCTCTGGTGAGACCTCATCTGGAGCACTGCATTCACCTCTGGGGTCCCCAGCACAAGAAGGACATGGACCTGTTGGAGTGGGTCTAGAGGAGGGCCAAGAAGATGATCAGAGGGATGGAACACCTCTCCTATGAGGACAGGCTGAAAGAGTGGGGGTTATTGAGCCTGGAGAAGAGAAGGCTCTGGGGACACCTTATTGCGGCCTTTCCACGTATAAAGGGGGCTTATAAGAAAGATGGAGAGAGACTTTTTACCAAGGCTTGTAGTGACAGGACAAAGGGCAATGGTTTTAAACTGAAAGGGGGTAGGTTTAGGTTGGACATAGGGAAGAAATTTTTTTACGATGAGGTTGGTGAGACAGTGGAACGGGTTGATCAACAAGTTGCAGATGCCCTGTCATTAGAAGTGTGCAAAATCAGATTGGATGGGGCTTTGAGCAACCTGATCTAGTGAAACATGTCCCTGTCCATAGCAGGGGGCTTGGACTAGAAGTTCTCTTCCAACCCAAACCATTCTGTGATTCTGTGATATAATTGCAGACTTAATTTCAGCAGGCATAATGATATCACGGCTTGCTACAAGCAGCCTGAATGTTTATGGCTATCCTGAAGGACAGTAAGAGCATAAAGTTTTCACCTTCTTAAGCTCCAGAGATTTCACAGGCATATGCTGGTGCTTGAGTTTGAATTTGAGCCAATATTTAAATAAATTCTAGATATGGTCAGGTAGCTTCTTCAGTGACTTTGGACAGGGTTGAGTAGAATAAAACCTAAAATGTTACTTATTTGGATTCTACTGTTATTGCTCAGATAGATATGGATGTGGGAAATCTCTGTTGTCTCAGGCTTTCTGTCTAAAAATGTCAATAGTATAGTTTTATTTTTCATTATTTTCATTATTATTACCTGTTATTTTAAAATTATTCATAATTAATAACTTATTGTTTTCCCATTATTATTATGCATTCTTTTAATTTCATTAGTTTTATTATTCATTAATAAGTTTGGGTGGGATGAATTTTTGACATCATTAGAGAAAACTTCTTTATTGAGCCTGAGAAAAGCATGGGGCTTGTACAGAAAAAAATAGTCATTTTTTTCTCACCTTAATCAGACATTAAGATCAAATTACCAAGATGAGTAAGAATAATACTTCATAAATACTAGTTTGCTGTTTATAGTTTTCTAAATTTTCATCTAAAAATAAAAAACAGGCTACTTGGCTGTTACCGATTGTGTTCATGTGTAAAAGACCACAATAAATCTCACACTGTGGTTATATCTTATCTTCTTGTATCTTTCTTTAACTTCCACTGTCTTACACAATGAAGTACGTTCTTATTGTCTCTCCATTCCTAATTGCTTCACTGGACTTTATTTTTCTGTTGTCCCAACATCTTATTAATATGAATATAATTTCAAAAGCGGTTGGACTGTTGGTTTTAGGCATTTCATAAACATGTTTCTGGCAGACTACTGGTTCAGGTGAACAGTCTTTAAATACTGCATTTCAATTTATTTCTGACACAGATAAAGACTTATCAAGCAGCTTTTGTATTTTGTGCAACAAGATATAAAGAGTACACTGAAATACAAAGTAAAGTGACATTTTTCTAGAGGCTATGCAGATTGCAATATGCTATGAAATATTCTGCAGAAGAACTTATAATTGTCTTTTGAATTAGTATGTAAACACTGAAACCCAAAGTATTCCTGAAAATGGAAAGTAATCAACTTCTTAATAACATCATTTGTTAAAGATAAACTTTTTGAAGAGTAATTATCATGATATGTTTAGCCCCAGTAAAATGAAATACAGATACAGTGTTATCTCTGACATGGTACAACAGAGAACAGATTAAAAAAAAAATAATTAAAAATGTCCTCCTATATAATGAAGCTAATAAATGCATCTGGATTTCATCCAAGAAAAAGAATACTCTCTACTAGAGATTGAGTAGTTGTATGGTAATGGAAAAGACAAATATCCCTCTGCCTGCCCAGGCCATGCAAGCCGTGGCCATGGTTTTTATATCAGGTTCCCGCTCTACTTTCACCATCCATCTTCTGCACTGCTGATGACCACACAGACTTTGTCCATCTCATCTAAATCCATGCTGTGAGTGAATACAGCTCCTGATTCAGATGCATAAATGTAGGTGTCTACATGAAAACAAAGTGTGTAAACTCCTGTTGGAATCACTGGAGATTTAATGAGCACCATCACTGGGGTGCAAAGATCTTTTCATCTGACTAAATCCAGATGTCTTACGTATGTCACGTGTGTAACATGGCTTTTGGCATATGGGTACGACTGTAGACCAGGTATTTCTTCAAAATTGAGGGGGTTAATGTTACTCTAGGGACTACTCCTAATTTCTTAAATTCTTCTGAATTTCTTCTGGCTAGATTATAGTTTTTGCCTGGTTACTCTTTCCTGGGCATACCTTTGTTCCATATAATGTTATGACTCAGAAGCAGCTTATTTGGAACATAATGTGGCATTTCTAAATCCTTTTCATACCTCTGATAGCTACTATGAATGCCAGTTTCATGACCCATGGATGTTTAAACAGAGTTTCTTTAATATCTGGCTCTGCAGTTTCTCAGTGTTTTCAGTCCCCAGTTTTGCTGCTAGACTGAACCTCTGAGTCTCCTAAACATTTTGCCAACTATGCAGTAGTATTCATTTCAGGCCACCAACGTTGCTACTGTATACACAGCAGTTTTCTTACTTGCAGCGTCCTTTCTTGTTGTGCTTGAAAGCCCTTTTCTCTTCTCTAATCGCTGGGCTTTGGCAGCCTGGGGGTTTGAAGGGCAGGCGTGGTGCCAAGTTCTCACAAGCTGTCGGTCTTGATTTCCACCGTAAGCCCCATAGAGAGGGTGCTGTGTATAACACCACCAGTGTTAGGAAGCATGGCTCTTTTTTTTTTTTCCCCGCATGCACGCAGTATTCTCATTAGCAAAACCTGGTATCGGTAAGCATGATGTGAATTAAAGCAGACACAGTGGTCATTGGGGATTGCCGGCTGTCATTCTTCCATGGTCTCTCCTCTCCCTGGCCCGAGCGGGCTGCCTTCTTCCAAAGCATGTGCGAGCAGAGGCAGCTCTGCATACTTCACAGAGTCTGTACTTTCATTGAGAAAGTTGATGTGTAGAAAATTGCCTCTTAAAGCATAATATTCCACAGGGGAATCCGAATTTTCCTCTGAGAATTTGGTGCTGTGAAAAGGAGGTACAGAATGGCACTAGCTTGCTTGGTGAGGAAGGGGTATCCAGTTCAACTGAGAGTCACCTGCAGCCTCCCAAACAGTCCGCAGTGCTATAAGAATCACACTGGGAAATTCTGGAAATCCTGGAAAGATGAAGTGGCAGATGATGGCTTGAAGTCACATAATACAGTAGGTATGAGGCACTGTTTCACAAAACCAGAATATACAAATAAATGTCAAAGCCCTGTCAGAAGTGTTGTCTTCCAACCTGGGCCTGTCCCCCCGGTGAGCTCTTCCATAGTTTGGGTTTCAGTTTCTCGACAGACAGAAAGGGCACACCAGTTCCTGGCCACACACGCTCTTTCTAGAAACATCTAAGTTGTTATAAAATGCTTAATTCATTAATTTTTGCCCAAATGGAAAAATGGGAAAGAGCTATTAAAGAATACCCAGCAGTGCTATAGTCAGGAAAATCTTCATGACACTTGCTTGGGAGCGTAGCTGATAAACCATTCTTGTGAATTAGGCATTTTTCTGCTTGCTTTAGCCTTGAACAATTCTCAAGCATTAATCAGAAGTTCTACTATCTTTCCAGTCTGGGCGATACAGATAAAATCATTATATTTTTCCAGTAAGTCAGAGTATTCATCTGAGTAATCGTCCTTAACTGTTTTTTACCATTCCCTATAAACAGGAGGTGAGGAAAGAGATTTTTAATGTCTGTTGGTATATACTGAGATCTCTTTCTGTCTGAGGAAAAGTTTCATGCCACAATATCTAGAATTTATATTGGAAGTGGCTTGAAATGCCATGTCTTTGCAACCATTTTGTAAGGCCGTAGGAAAGACCATGGCATGCTCTCCTGACCCTCTTTTTCTGGTCATTTGAAATGTGTTGTAATAAAGGGGTAACTTCAGAGAAAGCTCCTCTCAAACCATAGGCCCACTTAGGTCAGAAGATCCTGTTCTTTGTTTTCCCTTTGCTTATCGGTTTTCTGCAATGCAAATTTGCCAGATGGACTTTAGCTCCATCATCCCCTTCCATCCCACAGATCATCCCACATGCTCATTGGCCTGTCCATTGCAACACTGCACCCATTCTATCATTTCACTTGCATTTTCCGTAACGTTTTGCATTAGATCTTCAAGACAATTTTGGATTCATTAAGAACAAAAAGAAAGTGTGGGGCATGAGAAACAGGGGTTTGTGACCCTTGAAATGAGAATGCTTACATGACTTAAAAAGAAGAGTTTACCTTTTAGAAGTAACTAGTTAGAACATACCTTAAAATAAATAGAGAATTAATGACCATGGGGCATGTTCACTTAATTTCCAGAAAGCCAGTGGCACTCCAGCAGTGTCAAGGAAAACTCAGAGTTTTTATATCTCCCTGAGATCATGTGGATTTAGAGAACCAGGGTACAAGGCAGGGTGCTGGGGAAAAGTAGGTGGGATATTTAAGCAGTGAACGAGGGAGGCACAGGTTGGGTTAATCAGTATTCTGTATCCATCCCTTTTCTAGTTGTTTCTTTAGTGTTTGAACAATCAAGTTTTGCCAGAAAATTTTAGAATCACATCCAGATGTACTATTGCTACTCCACTTTTGCTAATTCCCCGTGCCTAAAATGCTCATCCATTCAGGGAAGTGAAATAACGTTGTAGTCAATAAACAGTAGGGAAATTCAGCTCACTGGCTAATCTCATGTAAAAGGCATTGACATCAAAAAGTCTGCTGCTGGTACTTTGGGAAGAAAAAGCAAAGGTCAAAATTCAGTACATTAAATACTCATTGCAGAATATTTACACAGCTCTACTTCATGCCCATAAATTAGAGACCTTTCAAACCAAAATCTCTGCCATTGCTGCTATGTTAACATATTTATGTATGCAACTTAATATGAGCGATAAGGTCCAATTTTTTTATTTGGATTTTACTTCAGACAAGACTAGTAATATTTTCATTTTCTTTAGAATGCTGCTAGAAAATGGAAAGGTTTTACACTCTGTGAGTGTCTAAATTAGGTTTTTCCTTTGTCCAGCTTGCTCTCAGTGAACCCAGAAACAAAGTATTTGTGTTGAAAATTGCTGCGTGTGGGATTTCATATTGCCTATGCAGCTTGGTATGTTGTTTCCTTTTCCCTTGCACTTTTACTGATCAGATAACTTTCAGGCAATTTTAAGAAACCACTTAAGCTATTTAAGCAGAGTTTTTTTATCCTTTAAATATTTAAATTTCTATGACCTTCTCAGCAGTTAACATACAGACTTTCGTAGGTGCTTAGAAAATAACTGGATTTTGCCTTTAAGAAAAAAAAAAAGAATATTTATTTAAAGATCTTTCAAGTATGGATCCATTATCTTCTCAAAAGGAAGAAGAACTTCTCAACAAAAATGTAAAGGCATCTATCCTCTGGAAAATAGCATCATGACATGAGGTCTCAGCTGGCAGAGCCCTGAGTCCATAATCCGAGTCAGCATGCTGTGACATGGAGACTTTTCCCATCTGTGTTTGTACACAGTCCAGTTTTGCCAGTGTAGCGTTGTATCCAACTTAGACTAGATCCAGACCTACACCAGCCAAGTCTGCAGTTCACCAGGTTGTCCCATGAAGAGTTACCCACTTGCCTTGTTATCATCGAGTCCCTTGGTCCAAGGAACTTATTTCCACAGTACACAAATTCTCTGGGATCTAAGGTACAAAGAAAAAAAAAGAGAGGAGAGAAGAAGAGAGGAGAGGAGTTGGCCTGGGGCCGCTTCCTTTCGCATGTATTTCATAGGGAGGATTTTGATATACCCAGCGATATTAGACACAGCAGCTGTGCAAAGTCCATGAGACTTCCCCTCAGTGGTGCTTTCCTTCCGTGACCCCAAGGCAGAGTTCAGTTGCCTTCGGATGAGAAGAAGAATGGAGGGTGAAGGGCAGAAGTGGTGTATGGAGTGTTTTGAAACTCCACAGAGGATCAATGCTATGGTGGATAATACTGTGGTCATACCGATGCTTATCTTCCTAAGTGCCCCTTCCAGTTTTTCTCCCCAAAGGACTCTGTGGCTTAATGCAGGAGTAAAGATAACACATGGGGTTGGTTGAGTGGGCCGCTGTCCATCCCCTGCAGCTGCAGGCTGCTGCTGCTGCCTCCTCAGAGCTGGCAGCACCTTCATTGCCAGACCTCCAGCTGGTGGCTGTGCCTGGCCCTGGGCAAAACTTGGCTCCCTGTGGGTTCAGAAGGTAAGAGTCCAAGAAGAAGTTATAACTGAATGCATGACTAACTGTTACAGGATCAATAACCAACCTATTTAGGATTATTGTATTTCATTAATTTTCAGTGCAGAGGTTTGGCTGCATTCAGCAGGTCTGCGAACTGGTTTCACCTTTCAAATAAGCTGCCAGTGATAACCTTTTCTCCTAATAACCTCTGGAGAAAAAGGGTCCCTTAGCCAGGCCAAACCCAGTACTACCCAGGTTCTACACTGGTATGGGGAAACCTGCATGTTTTCATCACCAGCTGCAGATTTTCTTAAACAAGCCGCATACACTTTTGCTATTAAAATATTTTGCAGGAAATACTTTTTAAAAGAAGCAAGCGTGCATCATCGCAATGCGCGTAATGTAAAGAATCATTGCAGTCTTTTGGAAAGCACTCAGTATAGTAGCTCCTCTTCAATGCTTCACTATGTAGAAAATACCTCTGTGGTGAAAAACGCTACCAATTATTCCTTGTCACTCTGTATTTCTGGCGCTTTCCTAGTCTGCTGTTGGCCACTCTTCTTGCTGGCTTTCGCCCCGTGGACAGTTCTCAGACCATCCCCAACCAAACCCGAAAGCTCTCCTGAGATGGAAATGGGTCCTTACTGGAGGCAGTCTCACCTAGAGCCGTGCTCTGATTCATTTTGCATTGTTTAAAGAGGAAATGTGTAACCATTTTCTTAGGCGGTGTGTGCTTTTAAGGAGTACCTGTGTTTTATTTCCCCACATACAAGCAGAAAATTCTCCCATTGCCTTTCAACAAAAAACAGACTGTGCAACAGTGATTTTCCTTCCCCTAAGGATGGTAGCCTGTCATCTCTATTCATCTTCCACACATTACCGTCACCCGCATGCTTTGTTCCTTTATGATGAATTTTTACACCAAGTACAGAAAACTAGTGATATTTGAGAGAAATTAATGCCCCTGACAGAAGGCTGTGGACAGAAAGAGGGAAGTGGACAGGCTAAATTTGTGGCAAGTCCTGTGGCCTGTTTTGTTTTGCTTCTCTATTTTGGTTACTGAGGGATTTCTGAATCTCAGTAACAAAATACCAGGGAATGTTCCCCTGTTTCTTTCTTTTCATTAGAGGTGATTTTATATACTTTATAAATGCAAGTCATCCTATGGACTTCCAAGGGGTGCTTCTCCATTTAGAGTTGTACACGTTCATTAGAGTCCACATTAATGAGGCCATTCATATTGCAGCACCCAAGGCATTTAATCCAAATGAGAGCTTCGAGCATCATCAGAATAGAAAAGGATAAATAGTGAATGTTCCCATCCATGTTGCTGTTTTTCTTTCACAGTCTTTTCTTCTTTTTTTTAAATTACTTTCAGAGTAGAAAGGTCTTGATTGTTTTTGTTGTTCAGGTGATACTGTTGGCGTGTGCTGGAGGTTTGCCGCGATGCATAATGGTGTACTTTATTGTACATTATAGCAGTGGGTACCACAGCACTGAGATCCTATCGTTTGTTCATTCAAGACATTTTGTGAGATGCTGACTAATGCCATTTAAACAATGCTAATGTGGGTTATGAAGTAAATTGTCACTGCATTTATTTTAGTACTGCCTCTAACTGAAAGCAGTGTTAATTTTCAAAATTAAGAGGAGATATTAATGCTTCTTTTCCCACTGAGTTGTTTACTATGAAATGTAATTAATAGCTGCATTAAGTATTCTAGTTCAAAATTTTCACCTGCTTTTTTTTTTCCCCCTAGTCTTTTGTCTATCATTATTAAAAATGTGTTTTGGTTAGGAAGGTTTTTGCTGAGGTTTTCAGTTATAGCACCCTACTGACTTGTTTTTTGTTGCTGAAATTGAGCTCAATACCTGCATTCCAAGGTAATGCACAGATAATTCTTAAAAGTGTCATTCTCTATAAAAAGACAATATTTTCTTGGATATTTTGCAGTTTACTAGTTTACTAGCAAGTTACAGAATTATTGCTCCTCTGCTCCAAGTCGAAAGAACCCTTTGTTAAAAACAGTGAAATATAAATGGCCAATTACACCTCCTTGTGGTACTGCAAACTTGAAAACTTTGGATCCAATTTATTTCTTTCAAAGAAGTACAGGTTTTTGTACCAGCTCATGCCAGTGTTACAGAACCAGGTGGAGAGAACAGTAGAGTAATCCTAAAGAAGGAAACCTTTAAATGGCAAGCGCAAGGAAAATGTTTAGCTTTGATATTAATTAAATGCTTAAAATTTTCTTTGTGAATATGCAGATACAGAATTACCCTCCATACCCCTCATTTTTCTTCCACACGATTCAGTATTATCCCTTTGGGATTAGAAAGCTGATGAAAACCAATGAGGATAAACAGCATTAGAAAACTCATCAGCTCCCACGTTCTTGCTCAGGAGACAGAGAGCTGCCCTAGCCCTGAGCAGGCAACTGGGCAGGGTCCCCTTGGCTGGGAGGGAGCGTTCCCTGGGGTGATGCTCTGCTGTACCGAAACCAGAGGTGTCACAGTTTGCTGTTGCTGGAGGGTAACATCAAAGCTTTTCCTTCCTGGGATGGAAAATAGGGAAGGAAATTGGCTCTCAGAAGTGGTCTCTGAGATGGAGTATTTCTTGGGACTCTTCCAATTACCGAAGCAGCTTATGGTGTGTGCTGTGTTCAGGTTGGCTAAATCCATCGCCTCTCACTAAATTACTACTGCAGGACCACGAAAGGAGTTCATGTCACAGCTAAGCTTCGACTACACATGCTCTTAGGTCTTTGTCCTACACTCTAGGTCTGGAAAATGGTGGATTTCTGGGGAAAAAAAAAAAAGCAACAACAAAACCTACAAAACCAAACACCTACAAGACTTTTTTAGCGTATTCACCTCTGTAATAAATGAAGTGAAATGAAGTCAAGCAAGCAAGACAGTAGCACTTTTTTTTTTTACATAAAATTCATTAGAACACATAAGGAAATGAGGAAAATAGAACACATCCATATATAAATATAATGGTATGTATTTTTTTAAATGTAGTACAAAATAACAGTATGAATAGAAGATACTTCACTATCAGCTGAGGAAACGCTATGCAGGAACTTATTGTAAGTACAGAATTACTTTGACAGTTAAATGTGATTAAATAAGTAAAACTGAAGTATGAGAAAGTGTACTCTCTTCGAATTCAGTGTTTTAAAATTCCTCCCGTATTTTTGTGATCTTGTCATGGAAATCAAAATAAAACGTAGAGGGACTTGAGTCTTTTTGTTCCTGCCAATTTCAACTGCTGGCAGCCAGTATCTATTTTCTTGGCCTGTTGACTGGAGACAGATTATCTAAAACAAGTAGCAAAATTAAATGGTTGAATTATTTCTTTTCTAAAACTAACATAGCCTCAATTTTAAGACTGAGTTTTCACCCTATAAGGAGTCCAGTTTTTTCAATCTTTTCTTACAAAGCTAAGCTAAGACGAAATGCATGCTATAATATGTATATATATGTAATACGTAACTCTCCTAAGTGAACAAAGTAGTATTACGCAAACCATATTGTTTTTCATTCTCTTTATTTTCTCACTATGGGTGGCTTTATGTATGTAAAAATACAATTAAAATATAAAGCATATAATGTAACTCATATCCTATATAACAGTATAACATTGTGATGTCCTGATATAACACACTTGAAAATCAGATCATTTTCCTTTGTTTTGTTTCATGTTGGACATAGAGAACTGTATCCAATGTAGGTCTAACCATGAGCTTGTCACTACTCCATTCTGCAAAAGAAGCAAATACTCTGGTTTTAGTTAGACCTCATACTGTAAATCCTTGTTCCTGCCAGGGAGTTTTGATGGTCTAAATGGTTATGAAGGACAAGGACCTCGAATAAGTTTGCAGGTTACAGAAGTGGGCTCATAGTTGCTTAACTCATTTTTATTTCATGCATACTGGCGTGCTACATAAAATAGGAGTATTGTAGTTCACCTTGATAATACAGTAATTACTGTGATGATGTAATTGACAGAGTCATTCTTTGATGCCAGAAAGCTCTCAGCTTTGCCTGACTAGAAACACAGAAAACCACAATGGCCATTTCAAAAATTGAGTAGCAAAATAATTGGTTTAAAACTGAAATTCAGGAAAGCACTAATCAGCATGTGCATAAACTGTTGAAATGCCTATTCTGTCTGCTTTTCGTTCAGTTCCTATGCTTTACAGACTCACTGGGAGTCAGATCTGAGAATAAGCTGTACACAGCACGTGCACAACAGTTTGGTCATCGGGGTAGACACTAAATCACAGCACACCTCTGGTCACTGATGGGGTAAGCAGGGTAAACCACCATGCTCCGGAGCAGGATGGCCGTCAGCTGAGCGGTGTCCGTCCCTTACGATGAAGTCAGTTTTATTCTGGATGCACCATGAGGTTGATCTGTGCAGGTGCTCTGAGAGCAGGCGTCACGTTTGGCATCGCTGGGAGGCTGGCCCGGTAAAACTCCGGGGCTGGAAGGATTTGGTTACAGGAGGAGGGGGTGACCAAGGAAACCCAGGCACTCAGCCCTGTAATGAGTGCAGTGCAAATAGACTATAGTCATTATCTGTGTGTGCATGTTAAATATGCTTTGGTGAAATACTCAGAATTTGATTCTAATATTAACATTAAATTTAAAAATCATATGCATCAATCATAAGGCCCTACTAGAGTTTCTCACTCTCCGTTTTACTTCACTGTATGTGTCTTAATATCATTGCTGCAGTGCCATCCATTTTGCTCTTTCCTTTGAGCTAACAGGAAATTGCATGGTAAAAACAAATTTAGCAATATATATATTTCTTGTATTTTGGACAAAATACAAATACAGGAAATAAAAATACAGATATTTTGGAAAAATGCAAAACAAAACAGTATGTCCGGCCTTTAATTTTCCCTATCAAAAGCATTTCATATTTAAGCAGTTCACATGCCAGTAATAATACTTGAGTTCCTTACCAGCACTGGCAATGCACTGCTTCTACAAAAAAAGGATACAGCAGCTATCTCATACATTAGCCTGAAGCTCCAAATATTCTCTGACTGTCCTGGTAGCCAACAGAGATTTTGAATGTTCCAGGAAATCGATGAAGCTTCAGCATATGTTTAATACTGAAGTGCTAACCCAAAGAAGGATGAAGTTAAGACTGAGCGTAACAACTCTGTGTCAGAAGATCGCACTGCCCTGCCATAGAAGGGGACTTGCTGATGCTGCTCTGTCTGTAGTTGTATTAAAAGGCCATTTTAATGACCCAATTAAACTCATTGTAAGAGTTTTTCTCCCATTACTGGCATTTTAAGACTGTCTCCAGACAAAAATAGTCTCTGGTAGTTAGAAAATTAGTCTTTCAATTTTATTTTCCTTCCTCAGTGTTTACCTTTTTTTTTTTTTTTTTTTTTTTTCTGAGGGAGAACATATGCCCCTTCTAAGTCTTGGCTTTGGCTAAACAAAAAGCCCAAGCTATTTTATTTTCCTCTCCTAAAACAGAGTCCCAATACTTCTGAACATGCTAGTCATTTGTCTTTGTACCCATTCCAGCTTGAATCCTAAGCTCATCCATGCTGCATTGGCTGCAATAGCTATTGTCAAGGAATGATTTTTGTTCAATATGTGTTGCTTTACAACAAACAAACGTCACTGTAAAGAGTCCAACGAACAACTCGTTTCATTTATTGTTTGGTTTACAAACATAAAGGCAGATTATACTAACACTTACATAGCATTGTCCAAGGATTATAGGGAAAAGACTAAGTCCTTGTGCCACCAAAAATACAAGCAAGGATCTAAATAAAAATATGTCATTTTGTAGATATGCTTTCAGAGACACAATGCCTGAAGAGGGATTTGGGTAAGAGAAAAAGCGTACTCATCTTATCTTAAGCCTAGTAAAGCATTGCATAAGGCCTTTTAGTCCTGTGATAAGAGTATGCAGATGCTTTCAGGGACTGGCCAGGAGAGCATTAATACATTAAGCACTGTGATCCCCAGCCCTGCGGCTGCCTTGTTGGTGAATAATGCAGAGGATGTAGTGCATTCTGCTTCTGGCCTTTGTGATTTCTCTCTGTTGCCTCTGTATTTAGATCTTTTTGGTTTACAAATCTTTTTTCATTTAATTAAACCTTAGCACAAGTGGCATATTCAAAATGAAAGCAATTCAAGCTGTGGTAGGACCTGAAGTGTAACTCCTTTATCACTCACTATCTTAAATGTTTTTACTAATTCATATCCGATTCACAGCCGCGGAGTAGACATTGCCGATTGCCTGGATGGTTCTAATGGAGCCACTTCCCTCTCGCTCCTTAATCTCTTCTCCCAGACAGGCTAAATTGGTAATGACAGTACAAGTCCATTTTCCGAGTGTGTGCTTTAAGGAACATATATCATGGTTTATTTTTTGAAAAGTAGTCACCCAGTCACAGCAGGGGGATTGTGGGCACTTAATTCAGGAGCCTGAGTTTTATGTATAATTAATGGAGGAGGCAGGACAGGCCTCCAAAGGAAAAGGAAGATAACCTTATCTGTTCTGTATTTTTCTGTTCTCAGTCTAGAGTGGGTGGGTCGTGGTGCTGTGGCTAAAGCCGGGAAGAAGGAAACAGTGGGCTCATTGAAATGTCTGAAGTCACGTCAGATGTGGGGTTTCACAACTTCTATCTGGTTGAGATTTAGGTGCTGTGCTATTTTTGGAGGAATAAGTACCCCTCTGAATGAAAAGATTAGTGGCCTTTGGGCAGTATGGATATGATTTGACTTTGGCAGACAAACTCACAATTTTGCATTTTTAGAAGAGTCGTGTACCTATGAACTGGGAGAAGGATGTGCTTGAGGAGCTTTGCAAAGTAAGGGGGGAAAGGATTTTTTTCTGCTTCTTTTGACTCTGAAAGAAAGGATGCTCGAATCATGCCATGAGAGAGACAAAATAAGAGCACGCCAGACTGATTGTAGCTGTGGGGATTTTGTTTTCAAAAAGCAGCATGCCAGCTCTTCTCAGTTAGTGGAGACGAACTCTGAATGGAAAACACCAGGACTGTGCTGAGCCTAATGCATCTGCCTCCCAACAGAGAGCATTAGCGTGGGGTGTCTGCTGTGCTTATTGCAGTTATGCAGCTCCTGGCTTTCAGCTGATGTACGTGTGTTCATCTTGGACTGTGGGGAGGGCACACTATTTGAACATGTTCTCCTTAGCGGAGTGAAAAAGGTACCTCCTGGGAAGGGTGAGTTGTGCTTCCCCGCCTGGATGATGTCCTTTTGCAACCTGCTCTAGGTGGTCCTGCTTTAGCAGGGGGGTTGGACTAGATGATCTCCAGAGGTCCCTTCCAACCCTTGCCATTCTGTAATTCTGTGATTCCTGGTCACTCTGAAAAGATGTTTCTGTTTATTCCTAGTGATTTCAGGTGCCTTCAGAAGCCAGCTTGTATAGCTCGAACTGCTCTTTTAGACCTTGGACATACAACATAGCTCATGGTGTCCTTGCCTTTCATTTTCAAGTAATGAAAACGTTAATGACACGGGAGCTTAAAACATGATTTTTCAGATGAAAAGCACAAAGGCAAATCTATGAGCGTAGCTGTCAAACACAGTTACAGATTTATGAAGATCCATGGCATCATATTCAGTGGAATTACGCTAGACTACAAAGAATGGGAAAACTATTTAAATAGAAAATAGTTCTTAAATGCCTTTTAAACTGCTTAAAGTCATAAGAATCAAATTTTTGAAGTGAGACTGTAACTGTCAATATTTCTTAAACTCATCTTCTAATGTCTAGCCTTCCACCAACAGGAATGAGAAGAACTCTCCTAGTACTTCTAGACCGTGTTACTGGTGCTCCTTAGTTGGGTAATACTGGGCCTCCCTCCCTGTGTCCTTTAGAGGAAGAAATAAATAGCATTTCTCCAGTTTGTTCACAAATAATCTGTGCCACACCCCCTTTACCTGAATAGGAAATAGCAAACAGTCTGTTTTCTTGTTCAGAAACCCAAGCTTTCCTTTAAAGATCATAGAATCCTAGGCTGGAAGGGACCTCAAGGACCATCTGGTCCAACCTTTCTAGGTAAGAGCACAGTCTAGACAAGATGGCCCAGCACCCTGTCCAGCTGCATCTTGAAAGTGTCCAATGTGGTGGAGTCAACCACTTCCCCAGGGAGATCATTCCAATGGTTGACTGTTCTCACTGTGAAAATTTTCCCTCTCATGTCCAGTCAGAATTTCCCCAAGAGCAACTTGTGTCCATTCCCCCTTGTCCACTCCACGTGGCTCCTCGTAAAAAGGGAGCCTCCACCTTCCTTATAGCTACCCCTTAGGTACATAGTGATGAGATCCCCTCTAAGTCTCCTTTTCTCTAGGTTGAACAAACCCAGTTCTTTCAGCCTGTCCTCATACGGCAGGCTTCCCAGTCCTTGACTGTTGGTGACCCTTCTCTGGACCCCCTCCAGCCTGTCCACGTCTTTTTTCCATAGTGGGCACCAGAACTGTACAGTATTCCAGGTGTGGCCTGACAAGCACTGAGTAGAGTGGGATAATGACTTCTTTATCTCTGCTGGTGATGCCCTTTTTGATGTAACCCAGCATCCTGTTGGCCTTCTTGGCCACAGCAGCACACTCTTCACTCCTGTTGAGCTTCCTGTCCACCAGGACCCCCAGGTCCCTTTCCACAGAGCTGCTCTCCAGCCAGGTGGAAACCAATCTATGCTGCACTCCTGGATGATGTTTTCCCAAGTGTAAGACCTTACACTTGTCCATGTTGAACTTCATAAGGTTCTTGGTAGCCCACTCCTCCAGCCTATCCAGGTCTTCCTGCAGAGTGGCTCTCCCTTCCAGAGTGTCTACTTCCCCACTCAATTTGGTGTCACCTACAAACTTCATCAGGCTACACTTGATCCCATTATCCAGATCACTTATGAAGATACTGAATAACATCGGGCCCTATATCAATCCCTTGGGGACCCCACTTGTGATGGGTTGCCAGTTAGAAAAAGAGCTATTTGCCACCACCCTTGGCCTGCCAGCCAATTCCCCACCCTCTGCACAGATCACTTTTCCAGGCCATAAAGCATCAATTTCTCCAGGAGGCAGCCATGGGGAACTCTATCAAAAGCCTTGGAGTTCTTACCTCCAAACAGGACCTTTTTCTTGGCTTCCTCCTGTGAAGATACTCATACGACTACTTTGTCTCTTGCCTCTGTTTTTCTTTTGCTGGGAGGCAAATAGACCTCTGGCTGCAGCCACGTGGGTACTGGGTCCTGCATTGTCTGCTGGTTTGCAGGAAAAAAAAACCACACTGGATTGCTTCATTTTCCATTCATTAGTCTTGCATGTCTGCTGGTTTTAACCTCTCATTAGTCAATGTGGTAATTGCATGTTTGCTCACATAGCCCAAATGAGTAATGTCGAGCATGCCCACTGGATCCGATAGCCGTTGGTGAAAGACAGGCCCTGGCAAGCATAATCTATATCCAGCACAGACTATATTTTATTGAATAACTCTTGTAGCTGTTCTACCAAGTTTTCTTGGCAGTACTACTGATGGCACATGCATGTCCGTCGGTGTGTTGGTCTCCAGCTCCCTCTCCAAGGCTGCCATAGAGGCTCTGCCCACGCTGCTTCTGTGGACACCGAGCTGCCTGCACAGTAACAGCCGAACGCCAACAAAACAGCGTCGCACAACCTGATGGCTCTGCCTGATCAATGCGTTACAGTTTTCAATTTGTCAGAAACCAGAGCAGAACAGAGTTAATTCTCAGATCGAGCAACAGTGAAGTAGCTGCAGTTATCTCCTCAAAAGATAAAAAAAGATGTGAGAAAATTGGGTACTGTCCTCTAAAACCACCATTATCCCTTACACAGAGCACAGTCGGATCCCTTTGCCAATCCACTAGTAGCAGAAAATCAGCAATGACAATCTTACAGGCCTTCGGGTAGCCTATACAAACCTAAGTAATGACAAAAAAGTGTTGTAAACATAGAGGATGCAGGTTTTCAAATCCAAAACCAGAATATTTTGATTTTCCAGTGCAGAAAACCAAGTCTGAATTAAAACACTTGCATGCTGTGCTTAGATTCAAAAAGTGATAGAAACGGTGGGTGGCTGGCTCAGAAGATATGGCATGGACAGATTACAAAACTAGTCAGGAGTCGTAGGCCTCGTGTACTGGCAAATGTAATGATATATTTAATCTTGGACATTGCTTCTGCAGTGGCCCTTTGTGCTCTGGCGTGGAAGTAAATGATGCTCAAAACCATGCTTGCAGTTTTTTGAACAGTATTTGTGGTTTATAGTATAGTGTGTGTTGGGGGGACACTATAACACAAAGGAAAATCCTTCAGATTTAAGATTAATGCATAGCACTTTATAGCAATACATCCCCCTAAGTCCTCTATGTTCACAAATTAAAACAAAACTCAAAGCTAAACCAAAACATGTGCTCCCGAGGCTTCCTTTGGCTCTGCAGAACCTGAGGGAGCCCTAGCTGTTGAACTTGGGTTGGACTGGCTGGGTCTGGCAGGCAGCCTGTCTGCTTCTTCCCTTCAAAACCTGCTGGCAATATTTCCAAGTCAGTATCAAGTTTTTGGAATTACTGTTTTCAAAAACATTTTATGCAATAGCATGCAATATATTGTGTAGCAATAGCAATAACATTATCTGGCTCTACATTAATTTCACAAAATACATACTCTACAGTCATGGTTTCTGAACTCCTAAATCTTTCTGTATTCTTGCTACCAGTATGGCTTCATAAGGTAAGCAAGAAGAAAGCAAGCTGGGCCTCCTCAAAATTCGAAGTATTTCAATCATATGTGCTGACTTAGGGAAAAGGACTCTTTCTGAACTTTGCAGGTAAACCCACTGCATTCCTACAGCTGCAAACATCTGTCCAGCCACTGATCTCTCAATACCTGCATAACCTGGAAGAAAAAAAAAATTTTAAAAAGCATCTTTTCTCTACAAAGGAAAGCTGGGGGGACCTCAGTTAGGAAAGTATTTTATTAACCTCTTCCTCCTACACATTGTCTGGAGCCTTGTATCATCCTGTATCTTACAAGGTGCTAGCAACGCTCACTCAAACATATTCACACAGTAGGAATGGAAGAATAGCAATTCCTAAGCACAGAACTAAGCACAAAACCAACAGTTTTGGGCCTTTAATTCAGCCAACAGTCTGCAGCTGTTGTTTAGATAGTCCAGGATCATTGCTATGCTCTATGCAGATGGTTGGTTACATTTGCTTTCCATATTACCCACCCGAAAGTGGCATTTAATTTCTCTTCCCGCACAGCAGGCTGCTGCGGTTCCTGATCTGCATTTCCACAGACACAGAAGAATCGGATCTCCTGTCTCTGTGGCAAACATGACGGTTCATCTCATTTGTCACCCTCCATGCGTCTGAGGAGACGGTGGCAGAAAGGTTGAAAAACACCATGAGGGGGGGATTAGAGGCGTTGTGGGAAGGGGGCTGTCAGGGACCCCATGCCCTGGGAGGAGATGCTCCGTCACCCCTTGCGCCCTTCGCTCTGGGTGCGTGCCAGCCTGGCTGCCTGCCTGGCACCGGCAGCGGGGACAGGCAAAAGCAGGCAGCCTGGCAAGGGGAGGCACTGCTGAACGCAGCCTTGCCAAAACAGCAGTGGCAAGAAATGGTTGACGAGGGGACTTCTCTAACGCTGGACATTTCTAGCATAGAAACAGCCTGAATGGGATTCAGAGAGCTACTGTGACTTATAGTCACATGTGACGTATAGCTGCTGGGGAGCGGCTGAGGGCACTGCGGTTGTTTAGCCTGGAGAAGAGGAGGCTGAGGGGAGACCTTATTGCCCTCAACTGCCTGACAGGAGGCTGTAGTGAGGTGGGTGTTGGTCTCTTCTCCCTGGCAACGGGTGATAGGACAAGAGGAAATGGTCTGAAGTTGCACCAGAGCAGGTTTAGGTTAGACATTAGGAAAAATTTCTTCACCGAGAGGGTTGTCAAGCGTTGGAATGGGCTGCCCAGGGAAGTGGTTGAGTCCCCACCCCTGGAGGTATTTAAAAGACGGGTAGATGAGGTGCTTAGGGCCATGGTTTAGTGGTGGGATGGCAGGGTTAGGTTAATGGTTGGACTTGATGATCTTAAAGCCTACAAATGAAGACAGGCACCTTTCCTTCCGATTAGTCATATTACGCATATGTCCCCAAGCAGGCAGAGTGCTCTCTGAGGATATGGAGGAAGGACATGCCAAGGAAACACATGTGCTGTCTGGGGCTGGAGGAGGTGCAGCCCCAGGGCCAGGTAGTAAGGATGCAGGGAGGGACAGTGCAAGACCTGCAGGCAGGTGACCAAGGTGGGCAGCAGCCCCTGAGCATGGCCAGGGGATAGAGGAGCATGTTAATGGGACAGATGTCACACCCTGGTTACTAGAGAGGCTTCTCAAGTGCTTTTCCAGACTGCTCTGTGCATCTCAGGTCCTTGCCATAATGGAATGTGATGGCCACTGTGCCGTTGTTCAGACTGCGGAGGAGCAGAACCTGTCCTTGCATGACGGATTTACTGGTGGTGAAAGTGTATAACTGGTAAACCACAGCTGGGAGAGGTTTAATTAATTAGCTGTTGTTGCTCAGCAGCTTTCTCACAGGTCCCAGGAGAAAGGACCAAGCCTGAGCACTGTGTGGTTTTTCTGCTGGGAAACTCCCATCATGGTCAAACCCCTCTATAACTTACGTAAATTGAAAATAAACAAATGGAGTTTCTCATAATTAGATATATTGTCCCTATTAAATCATACCAGGATCTGTTGCCCAGTGTTGCTTTTGCAATCAGCAGCTGTTTCAGACTGAAATAAAAATTACACCGCACAGCAGAAAAAAATATGTTTGAAGCTGGTAACAGTAACATCTCAACAAGCTCTTGCCTGATTCCTTAGGTTTCCACCTTTCTGTTTGCTCTCCGTGGCACCAGCAGTGTAACATGTAGGTCCCTTGTAAAGTAGTGCAATTTTCATCCAGCTTGCCCAGTAAAACCAATTAGCGCTTAAATATGTGTTTGAAAGAGGAAATTGATAGGTACAGTATTTGAGTTTCATGCTAGTTCTGTTACCTTTTTCCAGAATAGTTGACATGATGTCTATAATCCTTCAGCCAGTTTCAAAAGTGATGACAGCAGTCTTTGAATTTGTCTTAACATGTGTCCAGTACTTTTTTTTTTCCCTCGTGCTAATGATTTTTATAAAAGAACCCAATGTATGCTAGGCCTGGTTTTTGTATTTTTAGAGTTGCCAACTGTACTGTGATTACTTCTTTATTAACATTGTTTTGGCATATCCAAAAAGATATTTAGATCATTAAACTGATTTATTCACCTAAGCTCCCAAATCATCCTGAGCACCAACATCCGCTTGAGATGAGTTACCCTGTAAAATTGCCTGTGGCTTTCCATTGAGAGCTCCACATGACGAGTTTAGGCTAGAATATCTAGCTTCTGCACACCTAAGTCAAGGTAAAGGAATCCTACTCAGGGAACTCAATTTTTCAGCTGTCCTGTAGCTATCTTTTCAAACTGGGACCTTTATCTCAGATCCAGCACATCAGCAAAGACTTGGGGTGGAACACAGCCTGAGGAGTGTGATCATGTCCTCAAAGGACTTGAGTTGTTTGTTCTTCGCACACTTTCAATAAAAAAAAAAAAACAACACAACAATTCCAATGGAAAATGTAGCACAAGGAGCTAAGTCTGTCAGGAGCCAAAGCTCCGCTGAGTTTCTGTGGTGCACGTATTCCTGATTTAGGACTTATTTTTTATTTTACCCTCTTTTCAGTTTATGAGGGAAGGGAAGGCAAGAAAGGAAAGGAAGCATGTTTTTTTTCAGCCTTTAGTATCAGTCAGAACATTTGAGGATGCTTATACAATAATAAAAATACCCTCATCTTTTGTCTCAAAGCTATGAAGAAAGTCTGCCATAAACGGGGCTGCTGTTCAATTTTATTTTATGTTCATTTGTACTGGTATTGAAAATGAGCAGCAAGGGAGACCACAGGTGCTAAAGCACTAAAGAACTAGAAAACAAATGCAATGCTTCATTTTCAGCCAGAGGCAGGTTACAATGTTTCCTGGGAAAAAAAGCTTTTAATGGAGGAAATTTTGTGGTAAACTGATGGTGACATTAAGCAGAATTGACTATAATTGATTAATGTAATCTGCATATTTTGTGATTATCTGAGATATGGCTACTGCGTAATGAAAATTTTGCAACACTCAAAGCCTGTGCACAAGGTTATGTCTTCTTGCATAAATCTGAGAGCATAAAGGGGGTTGGAGGAGTGCTTTAAATTGCCAAGGATGATCTGGATGATAAAACTTAAGTGCAAAATGAATATTAATTTTCAGTGCAGTAAAATTAGCTGACTCTTTGATGATTGCTGGTACTTAACCTTTTCTGAAGTACAGTGTTCTGCTTTAAACTGATTTTTAAAATTATTTTGGTCTGGCAATTTTACATCTGTTTGGTGTGTTTGTGATAGTCTGTTCTGGTTTGGACCCCGTAAGAGCACTCGTGGGAGATGGGAAGTTCAGGGGAGGGGAGCAGGAGCAGCACACCTTGAGTTTTTAGAGGAAATGCCCTGTCTGCACTTAGTCACTGACATCTTGGCCAGGCTACTTAGTACCAGTGACCCCGTCAGCCAGGGGTGAGGTCCTCTGTGGTGAATGCACACCTGATGTTTCCTTCGGGGGCAGTGCAAAGAACAACGTGAAATTTTGACCATTAGATTTCCCAGAAGACAGCCCTTGCCACCTTCCAGGCTGCTTTCTCTGTGATACTAGGATTTTGTGTACCTTGCCAAAAGGGACAGTGTGCCTTTCAGTGAGGATACATCTCTGTTCTTCTTGGGTAAATAATTTATTGTAAAAATTTGCAGTGAGAAACACTGGAGTTTCTATTGGAATCACAGACTAAGCTACCCCAACCAAAAGACACCATCACCCACCCCGTGCTCCGGTCAAGTTATCTTAAGATAAACAAACTTGTCAGAACTCATTTTGACTTCCCTTACTTTTGTTTTAGGAGTGGTAGCTTCTTAAGTTACTCTCTCGTGGTTCAGTGTTCAGGTCAGGTCTCGACTGCACAGCCAGGGAGCTGGATGTTACCTGAATCGTCCACGATCCAAGTACTCTGCATGTTTCATGCAAATGAGCCTTCTAGTAAATTGCTATTAGAATTGCTACAATCACTACTCATTAAAAAATTCAGGGTTTTTAGTCAGACTCATTTACAGCTTTTATTGGACTAATATCCTTACAGTTTTCCATTATGAGAAGATGAGAAAAAGCGTTCTTCCATCTTTGCAGAGCAAATCACCATCATAGCTGAGATGACCAAGAATCTATCTGCAAGCAATTGCATTTGCGTTCAGTAAATCTGTCAGACATAAAATCATGATATATGTAATGTTACTATAACATAATCATCTCTTAACTACTTCTGACACTTTTGTGAGAAATCATCCAAGAATTTGCACTCTCAGTAAAATTTATGTGTCTAAATGAATATGATGTGAGTAGTTAGATTTTCTGGATAGAGGAAAAAGTAATTTTGCCACTGAAATGCACGTTTGTGTTCTTTGTCATTATGTAAAACCTAATCCTACAAGGAAAGAAAAAGCAAGCAAAACCTGCAAAGTCACGTGTGACTGTCACATGTGAGAGGAAATTTCTCATTTGCAAGACATTAAAATTCTAGCTCAGAAAAAGGATATGCTTGTGTAAAACAGTTTGACACAATGGTTGGGTTTTCATGTATTTGATTTATCTGTTACTTGAAAGACTTTTCCAGAAGATAGTGCATTACTAAGTAATTTCAGATCATAGAATCATAGAATCGTAGAATCCTAGGTTGGAAGGGACCTCGAGGACCATCTGGTCCAACCTTTCTAGGTAAGAGCACAGTCTAGACAAGATGGCCCAGCATCCTGTCCAGCTGAGTCTTAAAAGTGTCCAATGTGGTGGAGTCAACCACTTCCCCAGGGAGATTATTCCAATGGTTGACTGTTATCACTGTGAAAAATTTCTTTGCGGTGCTTCAAATTCAAGCATGAAGGTATTAAAACGTTTTAGTTTGTAAATGCCATTAGAACTACAGTGTTTGCCAATTATTTATGAACTTCCTTTTCCTCTTTCATTCCCCAGAGTTCAGTTTGCCTCCGCCAACGTGGCTTCCCTCCTCCAATGTGGTTTCCGCATCACTGCATGAGAATCAAGGGGATATAGAAAAAGTTGTCTCTTTCTGTATCTGGTGGTAGGATCCTCAAATCCATTTGCTGCTTGCATTTGCAGTATTGTGGTTAATCAAGGGACAGCCTTTCAGAGATAATTATTTGCAATCAGCGCAGTTGCAGGAAAATGAACTTTATAATATAGCTTGACAGCCAGATCTTTACACTGTTGGAAGTCAAACCATCCCGTTCCCCTGCCTAGGCCAATGTGGCCATCAGGGAGAAATCCCTTAGAATCATAGAATAGAACCATAGAATCATTTAGGTTGGAAAAGACCTTTAAGATCATCAAGTCCAACTGTTAACCTAACCCTGCCATCCCACCACTAAACCATGTCCCTAAGCACCTCGTCTACCCGTCTTTTAAATACCTCCAGGGGTGGGGACTCGACCACTTCCCTGGGCAGCCCATTCCAATGCTTGACAACCCTTCCGGTGAAGAAATTTTTCCTAATGTCCAACCTAAACCTGCCCTGGTGCAACTTCAGACCATTTCTCCTTGTCCTGTCGCCCATTTCCAGGGAGAAGAGACCAACCCCCACCTCACTACAGCCTCCTTTCAGTTGTGGAGGGTGATAAGTTGTAGAGGGTGATAAGGCCTCCCCTCAGCCTCCTCTTCTCCAGGCTAAACAACCCCAGTTCCCTCAGCCGCTCCTCATCAGACATGTGCTTCAGACCCTTCACCAGCTTTGTTGCTCTCCTCTGGACATGTTCCAGCAACGCAACATCTTTCTTGTAGCGAGGGTTTCTTGTAGTTTCCTTTACCCCAAGTGTTTAGGGAAGGACCTTTCCTGCATCACAGTACCATTGCGTTTCAGGGTACAAAGCGTTAACATGGAAACCTGCTCAATGGAGGAGACTCACTAGAAAAATCAATGAGGAGTTAAATGGGATAAACAGTTCTAGCTTTTAAACCTTGCACTCCCATGGGCTTCCCAGTTGAACTTCACAGGGTTGGTCAGAGATGCCACAACATTATCCTTCAGCAAGTCCAGCTGCGTGGGAGGGTCTGGGGAGGCTGCCACCACAGGAGGTGAAGAGGTGAAGGCAGCAGTGGGTTCTCCGCCATGTCTTGCAGCAGTCATGATTCCTGAATTTGCATCCAAAAGTGGCTGTAAATCTGTCTCCTCTGCACTCTCCCAGCTCTGTTTATAATGAGAAATCAGAGCGGCTGAAGTGTTGCCTTGCTTTCTAGATTAAGCACTTGGAATACTACATTGAGCTCATTTGAATACTAATTAGCAACAGGATTTTTAAACAAAATACGCAGCCTAGGGAGAAACATTATTAGAACTGAGTTCCATATTTGACACATAACTCCCTCAAGTGTACACATCTATGCTATAGGTGTTGTTTAATAAAAAAGATACACCTAACATATCAGCAAGAAATTACAAAAACATACTAGATTTGCACGTTGTTTTAGTCTGAATGTATACAACACATCATGCCCCACTGGATGCGTTCACATTTCCAGGTGAGACAGATAATGTAAGAACAGGCTCAGTCTGCAGCTCCTGCAAGTTGCAGGACTGAAAGCTTGGTAAGAACTATTGAAAGTTGAGAGGTCTTCCAAGAATTAGCTGTTTAAGGACATCATGAACTGCAGGAACATCAAGATTAGCCATGACTTTCATGTTCAGCTTCTCATATGGAAATGTTTCCATACTCATAATCATCCTTTTCATCTTGATCTTCTTTGATTCTAATACTTCTTTAAATTGGGGCACCAGAATGGTCTCCAGTATTGAAGGTGGGGGTATAGTACAGGTTTTGCAGTGGCATAATCCTGTTTGATATTTCATTTCCTTTCTTAAAAATACCTAATAGAGCATGTCCTTTTAATTGCTGTTGGACACTGGACAAATTCTTTCTGTAGAACTGAAGGTAATGCCTCCAAGATCTTTCTCCTGAAATAATGTTATCTGGAGTCTTTAGTAGTGCGCACAGATAGAGCTGGTTTTTATCACTGGAGAATTTTTATTACTGTTCAACTCATTTTCTCTATCACTTATGAATAGTTTAACAGAACACGTCCCCAAATGGTTCTTGCGGGATTCATGTAGCAGCTTCCCTAAAATGAACACCTATTTCCAAACTTTTTTAATGTGTACCTTGATGAGCGCTCCAACTGCTACCTCATTAAGGAAAAGGGCAGCAGCGCCACTTTTTTATTCAGTAGGAGTGTATTCAGAACATCTATCTTATTTAGTCCCTCTCTAGTTTATGAATCCCAAAGAAGCTTAAAGCTGAAATTATCAGATCTCCTTCACCCTAACGCAGTGCTGCTGGTCAGATGCTTCTGTGTCTGAGGACTATTGCTGTGGACAGCTCTGGCATCAATAGATTTCAGGGACAAGAAGCAAATGAACAGGATTTTAGGTGGCCACAATCTCGTGTTTAGGATCAAGATCGTGCCTAAATCTTGGGTGCTTTAAGTTCTTTTGCATCTATAAGCTAAGTGAGTAGGTTACACAGTTAGATCAGGAAATGCTTGGAAATCTCTTTATATAGGCACCTACAATAGCAATTAGGCACTGAAGTAATGGCTGCATGCATCAGTGGATTTATTCTCTAGGCCGCTATTTAGGGAATCATCCTCCATCAATGGGTGGTTAAGCAAGTGGTTACCTTTAAGTGTGTTCTTGGAGCTTTCATCGTGAAATTGGGCTTAAATGTACAAATAAATGAATTCCCAAAGTGAAACTTCAGTTTCCTTCATAGTCAAAGGTAAGTGCGCACATTAGCCCTCTGCTGATTGACTCTTTGGGAATGCAAGTTTTTCATTCTGCTTATACATAAAATAGCTTAGACATGGATTTTTCCCTCCATAATTTTCTCTATGGTAGAAATACTCTTTCTACTGTTTCCTTCAGGTGACCAAAACCAAACTCTTTAAAGAACTTGTCGACTATACAGCTGGAGTTGACTTATATTTCAGTTCAGTAGTGCATAGCAAAAGAATTCATTCAGAACCTTGAGAATGTCAAAACATTTCTTTTCATGCAAGTCCCAATACTTAAAGACATGCCCTTTGCAAATCTTATGATACAAATAACTCTGTCTATTTATTCCTTAGAGAAAAATCTGCGTTCTCATAGGACCAATAATAATGATAATAATAAACCTAATGACAGAGGAGAAAGAAAAAAAAAAAAAGAGGATATAGATATTTAATTTAAATTTTCCTGTTTGTATTTTTTAAATGACAAATATTATTTTTGATTAAACACAGCTTTTGAGAATACTGTTTATACTTCACAGATATCAAGATGAATGTTTCTTGAATAATAAGAATTTTAGATAAATAAATATCCTACTGTTATTTTCAGTGTATAGAATTTCTAGCATAAATACAGTTAACCTTATTTTCAAGATGTCTGATAATTTGTCATCAGCTAGCTTGCTGAATTACCTAAAACTTCAGTAGAGCTTTCTAGTGTCTGTAACATTTGTATCACTTCAAGGTGGCTGTTCACCTTCTCTGTCTCTAAAAAAAGGGATTAATATTTATAAATCTAAGATAAATTGTCTCCAAACACAATGAAATAAATAGAGGTAGAAAGAGGTAATAGAACTAGTAAAATGATTTCTGGAAAGTGGAAATTATAGCACTGAAAAGAAAGTGCGTTTTCCTCCAACCAGTGTAAACAAAGCTATGTCTGCTTTGCTTGAAGGATCTTTTTTGCTTCTGCCACAGGCACGTTGCTTTATTTTTGACACAGTAAGCTCTTAAAGTTCTTACAATGTCATCAGCCATTACAAAATCTCTCTAGTCTTAATTTTTTTTAAATCACTGAATAACCATGTTTATCGTTTTGAATGTGTTGATTTGGCACTTGACTGTCAGCAGCCTGGTGTAGTTGAACAAAACCCTGTATCACAGTGAGGAGCCCTTCCTAAAGTGATGGTGAGGTTTGGGACTGTGGTCTGCACAAATTAGTGTTGGTCACTTTGTGCAGAGACTCATCCTCGGCAGTAGCTCTGGCAATCAGAGCTCACACTGTGAAAGAGCCCAAATGCTTGTTTCTAAACCCTGAGATAATCATGTGTCTAATCTAGCGTTGAAATCTGCTGATTGACCTGGGGAGTGCATTGAAATCAGCAAGCCTCATCCAGGTGTGTATTTAGGTTGAAAATTAGACATCTGTAGCTGAAAAAACAATCTCTGCATCCCAGGACTGTTTTTCAGACCTGTTCTGCAAAGGCGATAAGTAATTTCTGTTTTCTTTCCACTGGCAGCTGCAGCCCTGGATGCAGTAAATACGCTGCCGTCACATGTTGCAGGCTGCAGGCTTTGTGCTAAGGCAGCAGGACAGGGCTTGGGACAAGACTTGGGTCAGGGCTTGGTCTGCTCCCTGGTCCCTTTGAGCTTGCTTATTTTTAGCAGCAGTTGTCTAATGGCTGGGTGATTCTTACCTGTGTCGTTTTAGCTTTTGCCTAGATTTGTACTGTATTTGTAACTAACAGCAATAATCATGTTGCAGGCTGCAGGCTTTGTGCTAAGGCAGCAGGACAGGGCTTGGGACAAGACTTGGGTCAGGGCTTGGTCTGCTCCCTGGTCCCTTTGAGCTTGCTTATTTTTAGCAGCAGTTGTCTAATGGCTGGGTGATTCTTACCTGTGTCGTTTTAGCTTTTGCCTAGATTTGTACTGTATTTGTAACTAACAGCAATAATAAGTCATTGTTTTGTGTAGAGGATGCTGCTGTGGCCCTACCTACCTATTTAGGTAATAAAACTGTAACATAGGGGAGTACAGGGAAGTGGAGGCCTTGAAAGCAAAGGTATGGGATGATAGGGAAGGTTCCAGGGCTGTAAAGAGGGACTTGGCATCAAGGTCCCTGATTACTGGTCATAAAGGAATGTAACCTTGGGAGCCAGGTAGAATCACTTTATGAGGAACAGAGCAAAGAAAAAGTACATGGCATTATGTAAAACTTACCATGCAGAGTGAAATTGGATGGGGAATAGAGTTACAAAATGATGGAGAAAGAAAGAGCAATTTAGGTACCATGTTTGCAAACCTAAAAATTACCCCAAGTGCTTCCTGGAGAGTGGAGGAAGAAATGATCACCATCGGTATTATAGGTCTTGCAACAAAGGACTCAAGGCTCTGCCAAGTCACAGCAATGCCCCCGCCCCGCACAGCTGAAGCCATTGACCTTAGGAGCCCCTGGGGCAGCAGGAGGGTGAGCATAACTCCAGGTCAGACGCTAGAAAGTTTGTGTATATGTGATTTCACCTGCATGTAATTTGAGCTGCAGGTGGTAGTATGGAACTAGACTACTGATAACTCTTTGATTAGACTTTTACAACTTCATTAAGGGAAAAAAAAAAAAAAAAGAAAAAAACTACATATAAGGTATGGTGTTGCCCATAGTAAGAGTGTAACAGCTTGGTGGGAGTTCAAACAGCCTACTTTCTAACTTCGTTGCGACAAACTGGTAATTAGCTTCTCATAAATAAAAACGTGACATTTTGTACTCTCATTAATTCATTAATTAAGGTAAAGTCTTCTTCCTGAATCTGAAGGCACCCTGAATGCAGTGGTCCCTAATTGTGATCATAAGTTTTAAGATGAACATAATCTCCTTAGGAAGTGTCTTTAGATATGGTAATTGTGCATTTCTCATTATATTCATTGGACATCTTCAGCTTGTGTAGTTCTAGCAGAAGTTGTCTAATGCCCAGGTAATTCTTACCTGTGCTGTTTTAGCTTTTGCTTGGATTTGTACAAATGTAGGAACATTTGTAGGTTTGTGAACTCTCTCTCTGCATCAAGTATAGAAAAATAATTGTTGTCACCCATAGCTCCAGAAATTTCCTCTGTTGTTTCCATCTCAAATTGTTCCTCTTTTCCTTTGTTCTGTTACTCCACTGATGGGACCTAGGACCTGAGAGCTTTTTAACCCCAAAACAGGTACCACCAAGAAATTATATCCATACTGATTTACTTGTTACCATATAGTTCACTTGTTACTTTTACGATGCTCAGTGTTGCAGACAACATCTTGATTTTTGCATTTATGTCCAGATTAAAAATTAATAGGTTTGCATTTGTCAAACTGCATGCTCATTAATTTTCTTCTGTAGCATTGTCCATTGATCTTATGAATAATGCCTCTGTAGCAACAGGGCTGTGATTATCATCTCTGTCTAGTCTCTGCACTATGCTTTTATTTGCAAATTCTTGCAAGATATGAAATCTGTTGCAGTTCTCATGTTGTTCTTCAAGCACCCATTGTTTCTTTTCATGGCCATATTGGTTACACTACAGGAAGTTCTATGTATAGTATTGACAAAATTTATCTCTCAGATCTACACAATTCCTGTCACAGGTTTCTCTTCTATTATTCTTGGATATTCTGTTGTTTCCATTTTATGAGGTCTTTTTATTCATCAATCTGGATTGTGTGATTTTGTTCACTATGCAAACTCCATTAGTTCCTTCAAGTTCCTTCCAGTAGTTTTATTCAAGCATTTTGGCCAGGGTTCCAGCGAGAAATCAGTTCTCTGTCAGCACACATACTTTTAAAATGGTAAGGCTGCTTTCTCATCCAGAGATAATTCATCATTTTTCTTGGCCTTTATGTTCTTATCACTCACATGCTTCACTTTTGCAGAGGTCGGTGCTCCTCCAATTTCTGCTATAGGGTTTTATAATTCATTTTCCCTGCTTTGGTCAACTGGAAATTATAAAACACAGCAGGTGTTTCAGAATATCTGTTACCTTTTATGAGGGAGTGGGTTCTGGAGCCACGCATCGGGTTAAGGGCGGGTGGACTTCAGCACCATGGGACAGACACGCTGGAAGGCAGCAGATGAGGCTGAGGGAAGCCTGAAGCACGTAGCACCAGGGGAGCTGGGTTTGGGTGTGGAATGTAGTGCTGTCAGTCTTGAGACATGAAGGGAATTGGCATGCAGAAGGGAGTGGAAGAGGATCAGGAGGGGCAGCTGCCTCGGGAGGGTGGTGTGTGTTTCCTCTGCTGTGCTCAACCTGCAGTGGAGTTAAACCTCATTACCATACAGTAAATAAGAACCATGTTATTAACCTGAGGGTCAGTACTAAGAAAGATTGCCATCACTGATCCAGAAGCCCAGGGAATCTGTTCCGTTCATTTTATAAATCAGAACTGATCAGGTCCCAGGTTTCTTGGGTTTTTTTCCCTGACATCCAGTGCTTAAGGCTTAACTGCATTTTGATATTTTTCAGGGTAGTTCTCTACACTGAATCCATCCGGCTTTCAATGCACATCGACTTTCACTGCAATTCGGTTCATGTCTACACGAGTAGGTTTAAGCGGTTATGATTCCCACGCTAGGGCTGTGAGCAGATGACTCACAGCTGTGCAAGCTGAACAGGGTCTGGAAAACTGCTGGACGCAAGGTGGGAAATCGTAGAACATGAAAAGCTGTGAGAGTCTGACAGCACTACGGGGAATAGCTGGACCTCACAGCTGGTTAAGGCAATCTTATGTGAGAAACCGCTGAAGTCCACCGATAATTGGACTGGTGCATTTTTGCTGCACCCTTAGGGGTGCAGAGTCTTGCAAGGCCAACAGCACCCAGATAACCTTATAAATAGCACTATATAAAACAGATTTATGATAATCTCATTCATTTTGCCTTCATGTGACAGATGCTAGAAAGTCTCATAAGACATCTCAATCCTTACCAGTACTACAAGGGGTGTTTATTAAGTATTGTTTTAGTTGGGATCAGAAGCGCAATTTAGAGAAGAGCTTCCCAGTCATTCCCAGTGTCTGGGCCATTACTTACAGTGAGCAGAGATCACGGGGCTTGAACCAGACTCCTCTCCTATGAAACCAACCCAAATCTGGGCTCCAGGAAGGTTCTCTGACTTCTAATGGGAACTCACTTTGTGCAACCAGGCTACAACTAGTAGGAAGCAAAACGCACTGAAGTACTAAAGAAGGGGTAGTGCTGTCATCCTAAATATAAGTAGTCTGGATGTTGGGTCCACAGTGCTGACCAACTTGCTGTGCAGTTGGGCTGTGCTGCTTGCTAATGAAGGCTTACAAAGGTGTCGTCCAACTTCACATGCTCCTGGGAGAGCCCATTCATCCATACTGCACCTGGAAAGCTGTAGTACCTGCCAGTCGGTGTGACCTTCCCTATCGACAAGTGTCTCCTCAATAGTGTGAGTTATGTCTGTTGTTTTGCTTGTTAGATGCCTGATACCTGACATACAATTAAATATAAGGCATTTACATACATACGTTCAGTCCTAAAATACTCGGTCATATTCACTGGCTTTGGGAAGCAAAGCTTGGTACAGTGCTCACATGGTCTGTGAGTTCTTACTCTTCCCTATTTTTCCTGAAGTGATTTAAGTTCCTCTCTATCAACACACACACTTGCAACAAAAGAAGCATTTTTCTGACATTTTGCCCTGTTGTGGGAAGAGGTACAGTGTGAAAATTCAGTCTTTAACCCCAAGCATCCCACAAGACAAAACATCATCAGATATCCCCAGAAAGAAATGTTGAGGATCTCACGGCCCTAGCTTGCTGTTTCACAACAGCTGTAGAAATGACTGCAAAGTAGTGACAGGATGGGTGCGCTGAACCTAGGAGGAAGGTTATAAAATGATGTGTTTTAAGAATTCCCGAGTTTGTAGAGAAAATAAAAGAGAACCATCATTACCACTGTTACCACCATACAAGCGTATACCTAACTTTCTGTAAAACAGGTCTGTGTTATAAAATCATGTTACTGGTGTCTTAGCTGTGCAAAATCCTCATCAAAATAGTACGCCAAACATTTTTTTTATTTTTTCTACATTTGGAAAAAAGATCCAATTTATATTTTTTTTACGAAGTTTGTTAGTAGTCTTCTGAAAGACAAGTTTGGAGGCTTTCTAGTGGTTTCTGTAAGAATCTTAAAAAAGCAATATGAAAGAAACTTTCAGCAATTCCTATGATGTCACTTTATAACTATTAAAACTTAATTCTGTTGATACACTTCATGTCAAATTATTCCAGAAGCTGCCATCAAATGTTGGGGGTTTTTTTCCAGAAATCTGAAAAGTACTGTAACATCTCATGTTAGACTGTTATATTATGCTCTGGTTCTTACACTTCAGTGAGATTTCAGTGATAAGCTAAAACACCGAAGATACCTCAACTGTAAAGATAAAAATATTCTACCGTGTGTGCTGCTTTTCTTAATTTTCTAGTTTTTAGTTGAAAACAGTTACGTCAGTTTTCAAGTTTTTAAAATAAATGGATCACAGCTATTCAGTTACGATTGTATCATCATCTGCAAAAGGTTGAATTATCATGGAGTCTGATCTAGGGCTCTGGAGCTAAAGGATGCAACCGTTTTGTAAAATCAGAAAGTCCTTGGGGCTGGATCTGCTACTGTAGATAAAAAGAACCATATGTGTATTGTTTCAAGCATAGCCTTGAGCAAATATTTTCGGTGTCAAGCAATGGTGTAAATTAGGCAAGGCTAAAATAAGTGAAGTTAATGCAGAATTAAATGAGCTGAGTAAATAAGAATTGTAACCTATTGTTACAATTTTTATTTCTTAGATATCTAAATATTCATAAAGTATTGTTTTAGTATATACTAAAAAGCTGTAACTTCTTAGCCAATTTTAAGCAAATTAGTTTACTTCTTTTTCTGTGATTATGTTTTCCATCTGTAAAATGTGGATTCACATACATATTTTCTTCAAAATTACATTTCTCAAAATATTTTTGAAGGCTGAGTTTTCAACTCATCATTTCTTCCACATTACTTACTGTATCTTGTGTCATAATGACATAAATTTTTCATTATGTTGTCATAACCAATGCCATTAACATGATCACTATTTTATATCTTTGCTTTCTATGCAGAGGTAGCTACTATGAATGTGTATTACAATCTGCATTCACTATTTCAAAGCCTTTTATAAGAAAGTGGATTGACGTTTCAGAGCATTACTCTGACATAAAATAGGATTATTAAGCTTATTTTGTACCTGGAAAACTGGGACCCAGAGATTGTCAAGATGAGTCTAGGTGAGGCGAATCCCCATCTTAACCAGTGTACACTTGGTACCGTGTATCAGAACTGGGACTGATCCTCAGACCTCCTGTCTGAAATAGAAGTACAAGGGCGTACTTTCCTTTAGCGATACTAAAATGTACAGCCTGAAAACATTTGTTAAATAACTTAAAGACTTTAATAAACAGTAGCATTTGTTGAAGTGCTCTGAAATGGTTAAATGGATCTTTATTTTTGGTTTTTTTTGTGAACAGCTAAGATTCAGACAGATTAATGCAGCTTTTCCATTATGGATTTAATATTTCAGTACTCGCTTCTGGAGTATTTAGCATCTTTTTCACTGTGCTGATTAAAATCTGTTGTAGATGATAATTATGCTGGTTTTATCATTCAAACACTCAAAATTGATTTTTAAATCTTTAAGTGGCTTGTACTAGACTTTTATTTCTCAAAGGGTTTAGAAGCCTGCTTATATTATATCCTTTTGTCATGTTCTCTGTAAACGCTAAATCAATGCAAAATTAGTAGATTCCCAGTTCTAAAAAAAAAACCCACCCTTTTTTCGTAGGAGGAAGAACTAAGGAAAAGTGGAGAAGCCAAATACGCGCACCTGAGTGATGAGCTTCACGTATTAATTGAAGTGTTTGCTCCACCTGGGGAGGCGTATTCTCGTATGAGTCATGCCTTGGAAGAAATTAAAAAATTCCTCGTTCCTGTAAGTGGCTTATAGCATTCTTCTGTGACTGGTTATGGTTTTACTACACTGAATTTGTGCCTTCTTTAAGCACCTTTAGCTCAAGGAGAAAAAAAAAAGTTCTGTTGAACATTAATCTTTTATTCTTTTGTCTCAGGGAGATGCCAAACAGGCCATTAATTGTCACAGTTGATCCCCTGATATATTTTCTAGATGTTTTATTATTTCTATTTGTCATTGTTTTTTGCTTTCCTTTCTTGGTTTCTGGAGGGAAAGGTGGATTACTTTTTTTTTTCTGGTTGCAGACATTAGTCATTTGTATATGAGTACACTTTCAAGATTTTTAAATATTTAAGTCTGTAAAAACGTTTTTGTATATGCAATGATTTATCTAAATATCTTGCTAATGAAGTTAATGCTTTTCTTGTGGAGCAAACAGCATGAACAAAACATTCCTCAGACATTTCAGTTGAGGCAGCTTGTCATGACTCAGACCACAGTTTAGCAGTCCTCCATCAGCTAGGAGAGCACAGAAACATATTCTAAAGCTGGGAACCTTTTCAGTTTGATTTACACTAAATATATCACTTCCTGAAATATTTACCTGTTTGTCTATTGGTTTTCCATCAAACTCTCTGAAATTTATTTTCTCCACATTTATACAGTATTCCACGATATTTTCATACTTAAAATGTGTCCTAGAATTTAAGCATATGCATACTAAATACTAAGTGAAGGTTGCTTCATGCAGTACTAGAATTACATGAGTTATCATCTGAAGTCTATCCTGAGGCTATTTAGCACTCTAAAAAAGTTCAGAACTTTCATTCCTTAAAAATATATAATGGGAGCTTTTTTCTGTTTGTGATAAAAGATGAAGTGCAACAACTGTTCATATCTCTCGACAATAATGGAAGGATTCAATGAATGCCTTTTTATTATGAGTAGTATGAAGCCAAGATAAGAGATATTCAGGTGAGGCATACACGTATTTTCATGGCAGAAGTTACATGTTTCATTTGGTGGGGACTTCTTGACAGGGGAAAAGGAGAATATAACTACAGTTTTTAAGTACAGTATTTAAAATGTTCAAAATTTTTAGAGCATCTAAACATTTTTTTAAGGATACAAAATAAGTAACTTAAAACTGTTAAAAGTAAACAGCTGGGTATTTGTTTTAAATAATAAAGTTTATTGGCACCAAGTGAGTGCCCATCTACATTTTAAAGAAGTTGACTCTATCTATCTGATTCTCCCTTTCCATCTCCTTATTATGCTTCCAGTTTGGGAACACTGGTAATAAATTACTATTACAAATTCTGGAAAATAACCGTGAGACAAGAAAGCTTTTTCTTTGTTATTTCTGACTCTGTGTTGAACATACAGTATAAGGGACAAATTAGGTCAATGTAGTAATTCTGGCAACATAATGTGGAATGACATTTTGGCTGAACGTTAATGGTAAAGATCTGCAAAGCCATAACACTGAAAGGAAATGTATAGTTAACAAGTTCCTGAAAAGTCTGGAGTGTTACAGCTAAAAATGGTAACAGGGCCAATTACAAAGATTGCCAGTCTCCGTCCTTTGGACAACCCTATTTCCAGTTGTTTGTGTCTTTGCCAAACTTTAATTTGTAAGAGGTTCCTCTTTAAAGTTATCTTTGTATGTTCTCTTCATTCTGGAAGAGAGCTCCTGCATTCTAGCGTGATGCAGTGGTGATGGTACCCGTTCCTATGCTCCCTGGATTTTTAACACCCATTACATATTCTGTGCAGCCTGAGAAAATCTGTTCCGGGTGAATAAGAGCGAGCGAGCAGTGTGTGATGAGAGTGGTGTTAAAATTTGTGGCATGTTGCTGTTCTAAATATTCAGCATCTGCGCAAGCATATATTTTGTGTGACACATTATTTATTGATAAGGGTTATATGTATTTTCCAGCACAAGTATAATAGCTACACTGGAGGAAATATAAAAACAGGGTCTTTGTTACAAGATTTTGAACTTGGTTGGCAGCGGCAATAACCACTCCAAACAAGTAACAATTGTGCTTTATGACTTCTTTGTTAGTTTTATCCCCTCTGCTTCATTTCAGATTTACAACAATTTACAAAGCAATTATTAACTGGCTGGTTACAACATGTGTCAAGGGGTTTACACTCAGAGAGCTTGCACTAGATAATTTGCTTTTTGTTGCCTATTTACAGCATCTCTTGAATTTGTTTTATGATGGTTTTTTGTTTATAAGACCTAATTTATTGCAGCGGTGAATACTAGAATTGCATGACAGGGATGAAAGCAGTAGAATCTAGCAGCTTTATTTATACCAAATCAAGGATGTAATAAACTATTCAAATGAATTTTCACATTGCTTATGAATTTTGTGAAGTTTAAGTGAAATATTGCCCTCAGAAATTACACTGTTTGTGTCAGTAAGATGGAAGAATGTTTTTATCCGTACTTTATGTAATTACATTTATGTGATGTACTTTATCTGTAACTTTTAATGAGACTGAATTTTAAAATAAATGCCTAGAAAACATAATAACAGAAAAAGAGGAAAATGTAGAGTAGGACTGAGGAAAAAAAAGAAATTGACTGTTTATTAACTGAAGCAAAGTTTTAATGAATGAGTACCTTTGATTTAAATGTGATTACTTAATTTTCACCTTCAACCTTACCCAAGAATAGTATCAAAATTTCCACTAGGGAAGATTTCACCTTCAAGTCAGAGGTAGAACCTAAGTACCGCTGTTTCCACTGGCTGTTCCACATGTTTCAAGGCTGCAGGCAGCTCAGCCTCAGGTCGTGCATTGGGCTCCCTCCAAACAGGCATTTTGGTGAATGACTGAACCCCGAACGTCGGCAGCCTTTGGTAGTTTGCTGACTGACACGCTTTTAAAGCCAAGATGCTGCATTTACTGTCTGCTGCTTCCATTTTGCAAATGGCTTGAGGTCTGCGTGGGAGCTGCTGTCAGGGCATTGCTAACTGGTGGATAAGATTTATTTTGCAGCTGACTTTGCTAGGTCTTTTGTGTCTTTTATGCAAAACTTTGGCTTTAGGGGGGCATGGGGTGTCTTATATCCAGATACTAGCTAGATATTGTCCTCCATTTTATTTTGATGTTTACACTCAATCTGTAAACTTGAGTATCATGGAAATATGTCAGATAAAAAGACCCATGATTACGTAAATAGGATTAATACCTCAAAGTTTTGAAACACAACTGCCAGCTCCACTTTTTTTTTTTTTTTGGCAACCTAGTAAAAAAATGTGCTCCCCCAAGTCGAGGTTTTAGGGTAAAGATCAAATTTGGAACTGATGTTAACGTAATGCAAGGTTTTTCCAGTGTTAGCTACATGGAAAGTACAAAGAGTGGGGATGCTTAGGAAGAGGACATGTGTTTTGCAGATTCACCTCTGTGGCCAACACAGATTCGATAAAATCCATAGGTTTCTCACTGCCGAGTACTTCTGACCCCAAACTGCCAGGGACCTAGGTCTGGGTGAGGAACCAAAGGCTGATATAATGTCTCAGGGCCTCAGAATGGGATGCAAGGTCAGTGACTCCTCAGAATGGGATGCAAGGTCAGCTCTGGAGCCCTCAGCACAAGAAGGACATGGAACTGTTGGAGCAGGTCCAAAGGAGGGCTACTAAAATGATCCGAGAGCTGGAGCACCTCTCATATGAGGACAGACTGAGAGAGCTGGGTTTGTTCAGCCGGGAGAAGAGAAGGCTGCGGGGAGACCTGATTGCGGCCTTTCAGTACCTAAAGGGGTCCTACAAGAAAGACAGGGAAAATCTTTTTTAGTAGGGCCAGCTGTGACAGGACAAGGGGTAATGGCTTTAAACTAAAACAGAGTAGGTTTAGACTGGATATAAGGAAGAAATCCTTTACAATGAGGGTGGTGAAACAGGGGAATGGGTTGCCCAGAGAGGTAGTGGAGGCCCCATCCCTGGAAACATTCAAGGCCAGGTTGGACGGGGCTCTGAGCAACCTGATCTAGTTAGTGGTGTCCCTGCTCCTGCGGGGGGACTTGGGCTAGATGACCTCTGGGGGTCCCTTCCAACCCAAAACATTCTATGATTCTATGACCTGGAAGGGGAGGTGTTTAAAATGGCCAATATGGGAGGGGAAATAGCTTAGAAGCTTTTCAAGCTTTGCTGATTTTAAAAGATTCATAGCTATTAAATGCTGTGAAACTTTCTTCACCATTAATGAGGAGTGAAATGCTACATCATTCTTATCAGATATCACGGTATCACTCTGATTTACATCCAAACGTCCAAATATATTTTCTGAACAAGCTATTATTAGTAGGGGGCTATACCGTCTTTAGGTGTTCTGTGCTTCCTAACACGTGCAAAAATCTTTTTGTGATAACCATTTTCATCCCTTTAAGCAGAGCATTTTTATTTGACATGGTTAGCATCCCTTGGGATGAGGAGGGAAGCAGATACTGATCATTCCTTTTATGTGGGAGAGCTCTGTAATAGGGAGCTATTATGTAGAGGGCAGGTTGCAGCTGCAGTGACACGACAGCTTTAAAAAGATTGTTTACAACTTTAAGAGCTACTGTTCAAATTATTTGCATACATTTCCCTAGCCACTTGTATCTGCTTTAAATTGAGGCATATTGGCAACACTCAAAGGCTGGGAATAAACACATGGTCATTTAATGCAGTCCAGTTGATGGGTGATCACTCATGATGATCCAACGGTGTACCTCAGTATTTTCGGAAGGTGTTAATCAGATCAGATCAGATTCCTTTATTAGGAATTAGTGCAATGAGACAGCAGGTGAATGCAGGTTTTTGTGTTGCTGTGAATTGAAGCTACAAGGCCTCCCAGGCTTTCTTCAGGATGCCTAAATCTCTTATTGAATAGTTAACTTCGATCCTTTTATCTCACCTTGCTTCATACCATTGACTAAAATAATTTTCTTTACTAATAATTTAAGAAGAATAAGCATTCTCACTGATTCCAGCAGCAGCTCTTCAGTCTTCCTGATTAAAGATAGAAAATTATTGAGGAAAAAGTTGTTACTAATTTCATACTGGAAGTTATTCATACCAGAAGCTGGTATGAAAAAATTGAGATTTGGGAGGAATTGAAAACAAATGTTGATACTAGTTTGTTCCAGCTGGAACAACTAAATAATCTTAGAGTTTAATCCCTTGATGGTCTTCCTCTGGCCAGTGTTTCAAAAGAAATTGTACTTCAAACATACGTTTGCTGTATATATAGTGAGTCATATATACTGCAGACCAAAGTTACTAATGATCTGTTGTGCCGTGTTGTGCTGGCTATATTGTAATACGTACAGCACACAGTAACAATTTTTTGTCAAAACAAAGTTTTGACTGTTTCATAACAAGTCTGTGTAGGTATATGACATTTATTTTGCACGGGTTTTATTAGTCATCTGAATTTCTTCTGTGCTACGGTAAAATATGAAATCTCTATTTACATACCATTTCATACTCCATGGTTTTGTAATCTTACTTTTGTTTCTATAGAAGTTATATTACTGGGGTTTTTTTCAGTCATTTTGTCCTCTTTCAAAGATATCTCAACAGGGGAAATATTTCCCTAACTAGGATGATGAGCAGTGGCACAGCTCCATTTCTAAGAATAGGCATCTTTTATAATAATGATTTTTAAAATGTGATAAGGAAATTATTTGAGCAGTGGTTTCAGTTGTGCTGGCTTCTGTTTTTCCCAGTGTGCAACATCTGAGGCAATTCCACAAACAGGTTTTGACAATCAAGGAAAAAAAAAAATAATCAGAGATTCTATGAAGGCCTAAAATGTCATAGCACTTTGCCTCTTCACAGCTTTTTTTCCTAAACGTTACTTGTCAAATCAAATTATTATAAATATGTTGAAACACAAGAGTACTCAAGAGAGTCATGGTAACTTGTGGACAGTAGTTCTTGACTTTTTACGGACCATGGAGTTTTTCTTAACCACGATATCGGCCAAGCAAGCAGCAGCACTTGTGGAGTTTAAATCACTCGGTTTAAGTTTGATGAAAATAACGCTAAAGCTATCCCTCACAGTGAAGGTTTGGGGGTGGAGACGTACGCTAAAATGGCCTTTTTAACTGAAAATTAAACTCCAGTATTTCTCAACTGGCTGAATTTTTATGTACTTACTGATACACAGCGTAGGCTACGGGTTCTTTCTGCTGTGAAGCTATAACATGGGTAGCAACATAAAAGGCACGGAGTTCTGCAGATGCCTTCCCATTCCTGTGATGAGGAGCACGTCACCAGTTGGCGTGCCGGGCCAACAAGTGCCTGTTGCCCAGGCTTGGCTCCCCAGCTGCTTCGAGGCACTGTAGCTGCTTCACCGCCTCGCGATGATTCGCCCGCTCTGAGCAGATTAAGACCTTTTTAGATATGCCAGAGACATATTTGGTCTGTGAAAGCAATCCTTGGTGGTCTCTCTCTGACACACAAAGGAATCAATAGGAACGGCACAGCCTTATTGCCAGAGCCAGCCCTTTGTTTCGCTTTTCAGATTAACCGGAGACATTAACCTGATTGGGGATTTTACACTGACGATTAATCTGAGCATACTATTGAGACGTGGCTGTAGTTTAAAGAAATATTTACAGCTTGCTTGGTGAGTCTGTATTCATCATCAATTTTATAGGCTTGTCTGGGTGCTTCCTCTTGTAGGGCGTAGGTTTTTCACCAGTGACGGATCAGAAGCAACGATTTGGGTGTAGGTGATACAAAATTCATGCACAGGAATTTGAATCCTGCAGAATTGCTTCTAGTTTTTCAGCAGCAGGTCTGTAATATGTAGCGAGGAGTTGGCCGCGGCATTGCACATGAGGCTGTACAAACCCTTTCGCTTCACAGGGACCACCCGACCCTCCTACACATCTGGCATTTTAAGCGCTGTGTATGTGAATATGAATTTGGCCAGTCTCATCAATGGCAGTAAAGGTTGCGTATTTGACCCAGTGAAGAGGCTGCAACTTCATGGTCTGAAAATAAAATTCCATGTGGTTCTATATAAAAGCAGGCATAAAAAGCCTACCTAAAATAATTGTTTTCATGCAAAGAATTACTTCGTAATGTGAATGAAAATGTGCAAGATGTTGTTCCGTGTTTCCATCATACATACTAGTCTCTCTTTTTTTTATTTTTTTTTTCACCTGCCATCAATATGAGGAAAGAAAAAGGACAATATTGGGGTTATAAACATAAGACTAGAAGCAAGGAGATAAGAGTTATTTATTTTGGTTCTTTCAAGAAATTGGTTTGTGGCTTAGCCAGGTTACTTCATCTCTGTTTCACTTATTGCACCAAAATGACAAGGGGATTTTTGACGTTTAACTCATTTTGTGGCGGTAGACTCAAATAACAAATTTCTTTTCCTGCTTCGATTCAAATGGAGAAGCATACTGCAAATAACATCTGGGCAGTGTGTAGGGGTTTTTGTTTTGTTTGGGGGTTTGTGACATTTGTAAACCTTGTATCTTTTTTTTCACTTTAATGGAGCAAAGTTCAGTGTAGCCAATTCTGACAATGCCAAGTTAGCTCACTCAGGAAAGCATAAAAGAAAAGGCACAAATACAGAGTAACCTTTCCTCTGTTGTGTTCTTTCAGCTTCCAGCAGTCAGAAATTGAGTCTTTTCAAGGCAGTATCTACACCATCTTGCCTTATTCCCTGTGGCAGATTTTCCTTCTCTTCCCTGAGCTTGTGAAGTGCTTTTTTGAACCTTAGTTAAGGTCTTGGCCTCAGAAGAACCTCAGGTGGCAATGAGTTTGACAGTTAATTATGCACTGTGTGTAAAAACAAAACCAAAACCCCAAAATCCTCTGGTTTGTTTTAAAGCAGATGCTTAACACCTTGTGAGTGGCCTCACCTTCACGCCTGGTTAAAAGCAATGGGTAATCTCACACCGATCCTCACTCTCACATTGCTCTGAATCATAGAATCATAGAATGTTTTGGGTTGGAAGGGACCCCTAGAGGTCATCTAGTCCAACCTCCCTGCAGTGAGCAGGGACACCGCTAACTAGATCAGGTTGCTCAGAGCCTCGTCCAACCTGGTCTTGATTTGCTTATTTTCTAAGCCCCTCTTCTTTTCTTGTACAGAAGGAGAGGTAGCTCTGATTATCTGTGGGACATACCTCTGACTATCCTTTCCACATCTTCCTGTGTCTTCCTTAGCTTACCCTTTTTTTTTTTTTTTTTTTTTTTTTTTTTTATGTTGGGATGGAATGGCCAGGGCAGCACCCAGTAGCCTCACCTCAGTAGTCACAAAGCAGTATGCCAATGAATCTGCTGTTATTTTATGGTTTACTGCCAGGTTTTTTTCTAGTACTATCTACCATTCTTCCCACTTGCACTGATTTGATGTTTTCTGAATGCCATGTGTAAAAAATCCAGGGCATCTTTCTTGAATGATAACAACTAAGTTAGAGCTATTTACTTTCAGTATGTTAATGTGTATCAATGCTTAAGTTTAATTATTTTCCTATGCATTATTTTGCATTTATCAACACTCTTTTTTTTCTGCCAGTTTTATTTCTAATAACTGAGTATAATGAGATCTTTCAGCAATTCTTTGCCTTAACCTTTAGACTTTATTGCCCTGAATAACATTAAATGAAGTGCTGTCACTTCACTATTCAATTTTTTAATATAATTTATCAATATAATGAGCGCAACAGGGTTTTTTTTAATCACTCAATAAACTCTTCCCCTCATAAAACAGAAAATTATAAAAACAGCTCAGCTATTCTTAATGTTCTTTCTCCTATAACCAAAGAGAGAATTATTAATCAGCAAAGTGTTCTCGCTTACATTTTGACAGCTTCTGGTGTGGCTGATGAGAGTTTTGATCTCCATCCATGGAGATCTTTAAAAATGGACGTCTCTCATTTGCTCTGTGCCATGCCATATGACATAAACCTGTTCAGAAATTATATGTATGAAGGATTAAGGTACATTCATCCAGGTCTACAAGACCAGTGACAACAGCCTGAATTCAGTATGTGCAAACACAGAAAAGTTTCAGTAAGTAAAGGACATATATTTGTATATAGTCCTGATGTTTTGAAAGGTTTGAAGTGTCCTAATGGCAAGGAATAATATGACAAAACTTCATTGTCATGGGAGATTTTTAAAAGAAAAAATAATTGACTATGAAAACAGCTTTCTACAGAGAAACAATAACTTTAGTTTAATATGTTTTTGGTTCAGCCTCACTGATGAAGGGATGGCAAGAACAGATTACTAGCAATTAAATTTATAAAATGAAAATCCCATATTTAGTTTAATAGTTGTGAAGGAAGCATGTGGCCAGCAATGCAGTGATAATACAAATGAGTGCAAGGAACATTAGAAACAAAAAGAATCCTAAAAAAGATACAGACTTCAATCCCTGGAGATGGTAACTTTATCAATAGCATTAATGATGCAGAAAAAGCAGAGTGTGTCCATAAACATCAGTTGTGTAGCTGGAAAAATAGAGGATGGTATGTAGTTGTAGCTTACCAAAATGATGCAATGCTTTGCAGTTACTCGTACAGCAACATTAATTTTAAGAAAGCCTACTTAGAAAAGTCAGGAAACCGGAGAAGAGGTCATGGTGTGCTGGTCTGAGAGCAGTTCTGTGAGCAGCGGAGCTGATGAAGGCTGATTTGTAATGACTTCATGTCTGGTGTTTGGATTTGGGGAGGTCAGGTAACATGTGTTCTCTGACTGAAACTTTTATGTATTTCAAGACATTCACAATTTCGTTCATTTGTAGGGGTGTCTAGTTGACCTTATGTGGGCATTTGCTCTTCAGTAAGGGCACTAACGGTCTCTGCCTCACCCTTCTGGATGAGCACTTTCATGAAACAGGGAAGGATTGACTGTTTTAGGACCATTGGACATCTGTCAGGTACAGCTGGAAGTTGACCAGTGAGTCAAAAGTTAATTGGGTTGGAATGACGAGCAGTGAAGTAGAAACATGGCTAGCGAAAGAAAAACTTGCGGTAGCAGCGTGACTAAGTGGTGATTATGCCGTGACCAGCCTGACACCAGTCCTTCACTAAATAGCTGGGAAATATTGCGACTTATAAAAAAAAAAAAAAAAAATAGAAAGGAATCTAACCACTGTTTTAATGTTTTTCTAGCTTAAGAAAAAAACCAAATTTGTCAACTAATCTGATTTCATATTCATTGTGAAAGTTTGTTGATAAAATTGTGTTAGTGACACCTGATATTCCTGTAAAAATCTATCACTTGTATGATGTAAGTGATGGAGCTCAAAACTTCTTAACAAGGAAGTTTCCCTGAATAGGTGTGTCTGTGGCAATTTTCTTAAGGAGCTGGTATGTGAAACTTGTTTGTCAGACCTGGTTTGTGTAGCAAATTTTGAAGATGGAGATTTGCATCTTGGTATTAGATTATTTCATTTCAGCATACTCCTCTCTCAATACAGCAGGTCCCTACAGAGACCTACAGAGGGGCACAGGTGGTGCAATACTTTGACCCTGTAGCTAAATCTGTAGCCATTATGCGGGTGAAGAAGCTTCTTGTGTGAGAGTGGTGCCTCAAAGGGCATCCGGAGCCATCAGCCCACTTACACTAACATGTAAGAAAATTCTGGGAATTAGGATGCATTTTATATCCTGCCCCCCTGCTAGGGTTAGACACTCTACTTTGGAAACATCAAGATGAGAGGCATACCTCCAGATAAAGTAAGCATGAAACTAGGAAAGGATTTTAATGAGAGGAATCATTCTCTGCAGCTGCCCATAGTCCACTGACTACAAAGGGAAACTTTTGGTGACTCAGATCAAAACAAAATGAAACTCTCATTGTACATAAACCTTTTTTTTTTTTTAAAGAAGTCTATCAGAAACGTAAGCTTTCTTAAAGAGTCACATGATGACACCAGACTCTAGTGATCAGTTTTGTTCAGAGCTGACTGGAGACCTCATGGAGAAAGAGGAGTAAGGCAGGCTGGTAGCCAAAGCTGTAAATGGGAGCCAGTTGGGAATGATGGGGCAAAATCTCACTAGTGAATAGATGCAGGAGCTCCTCCAGTGAGGAAGGCTGAGGATGGATGCAGAAGTCAACAAAAGCATGCCCAAGAAGAAATATCTCCTATTGCCTATTTAAATGACTTGAGTACAATTACTGTCTACCTACTTACTTGCCATTTTATTACAGCTGTTTGAATACTCTTTGATGCATGCAGTTTATTTTTACACTTCTTACTAGTTATATGCGGAAAAAAAAATGGAACTATCTCCATTAGACATGCTAGAACAAGATTTGTGTCTGTTGGACACTAATTCAACTTCAGCATAATTTTCACGGCTGCATAACTTGTAAATGACGCGGTGAATAACAACTCGGATACAGCCCTGTGGAAAATCAGAGTTTTTAGGGCCAGATTGGAGGAAATGAGAAATTTTTGGAAGCAGGCAGTGTGACAAGCTGGGCAGGATCTGTGGCTATTTCTGATTAAGGTACATACTTATATTTCTATTTGTAATAGATACTTACCACAGAGTTAGCCTGAGCAGGATAGTACAAGAAGGAACTGAAAGCCATGGAAAGTCCTTATTTTTTCAGAATTTTCCTTTTGATTGCTTCTTCATTGTGTTAAAATTCAAAGTAAGATTTTGAACAGTTGACCCTGGGCTCTTAATCAGGCCCTAAGATTAGGGTTAAATGAGTAGACATATACTGTCTGGGAATTGTCAGTGGGACAACTGGCAGGGAAACACAGGCAGAAGGTGATTTTTTCCAACCAGCAAGGGCTTCAAAAAGTCATGGAGAACTTTGCAGAGAAAAAAAAAAAAATCACTTTTAAAGTGACAACTAATAGCTGTTCATTGTTTGCATTATTTGTTTTACATCATTGTTACTTTTGAGAAAGTGAATAAATAATGCTTTGTTCTAGAGACACTATGTCTGAGTTGGCTTAATCTCCTCACAAGTCCCTAGCATATAGCCCGAGGTGCCACACATGCATGGGCCACCAGAAAGCAGTCAAGAGGTGTAAAATGGCAGTAGTTACAGCAGGTTCAGGAAACCAGAGCTATTATCTCAGAGGGGCTAAGAAAATCCCCTCAATGTCAAAAAGGGCAATTGCTTTTGTAAGGTGGTGCTAAACTACAGGATAAACAGCTATAATCTCTGCCCAGACATTTTCCTTAAACTGATCAGTTGAAAATCAGTGAAAGGAACCAATGCTAAATTAAACAAAGATCTTGCTCTGATCTTGATTGAGATTTCTTTGCTGCCTATAAACACACCGGAAAGACAGATTGTGCCTTGGGTATTGGCTCCTGTATGCTTTTCTGTGTATCTTGCTTTGAAAAGCACTTAATAGATTTATGTCAGTCTGTAAAACGAACTGCATCCGGGGTGGGAGCTTGCATACCAAACTGAAAGCAGGTGCAGTTAAAAACAGAGGTGATACGAAGCTCTGAAAAATATTTGTGCAATGGGAATCCTGGCAGTCTGCTCCACTACAGCATCTTCAGTGTGGTACGGTGATTCATGTCATAAAATGGTATGAGTCCCTGATACGTTATTGCATACCTGCATGAGAATATGGTTTTACCATCTCCATTTGTCTCTCAAACAACATGAATATGTTGCAGTACGTTTAAAGAGACCTCTATTTTAATTTGGTTAACGAGCCTTCCCTCAGAGCTCAACATTTTGCATGGTCAGAAATCATGTTTTCTGCTGGAATGCAAAAGCCCATTTTATTTTGTAGTACAATCTTGTATTGCAGTATCACTTAAAAATAATTTCTCCTTTGTCGCATATCAAACTAAACAGCTATCTGAGTCATATCCTTATTATTAAAATGGCAAACAAAGAAAATCTGAATGTATTTTGTTTTCTGCCAAACCTTGGCCTGTTTTTATGTAAATTACTGTATCCAGGGGATGTAGTCAAAGGCTATTTATACAGGATATCAATTAAATCTTGACTTGTAGTTCATGCCTTTAATCAGTTCTGAGCTAGAAGTGATTTTGTATAGTTTAAAGCCAGAGGGAACAGGGAATCTGCGCTGAGTTTATGTACATTATTATGCATTATTATAGTGTATGCATTGTGTTCTGTGTAATGATATATATCGCTATACTTCTTAGGAAGTATGTTACTGTATTATAGAGTAGTCTGTTACTATTGTATAATATTGGGCTGTTAGATTTCATCCAGCTACCCTTACGCCGAGACCACCAGATTTAGTTGGATGTCCTGCTCTCAGGTCATCCAGCCGCTCTGCACAACAAGTGCTCTGCTGCTGCCTGCCACCCACGGCAGGTGAGGAAAATGACCTGAATGAACCGCTGAGGACTTTTATTTATGGAAAAATGAAACTTTTCAACCAGTCTGATCAGAGGCCGAGACTCGGAAGGGGAGAGATAATCCCTTATTGATCCTAAACCTGGCCGTTTTCCTTCTGCATACAGGAGAAAAGCATTATGAGATGCACCTGGCATAAACTGACTGGTGTCCTCCCTCTAGGGGTGGTGGGTTTCTTGTGGCTCACAAGTATTTCTAAGGAAAATAGTTGTAAGGATAGGAAATAATGTGTCTGCTTGATCTGGAAATGATTGCATACAACGGAAACAGTGTCCCATGTCCTATTCTGTTAGAGAGGTAAAACTTTCTATCCCACTTCAGCTGGCATAAATAAAACTCAATTCTCATTGCAAATACAGGACTGAAACATGAGTTAAATGTCTCAGTCTCTTCTGTAACAGTATTTGCAATTTCATCTAGAAACAGAATTCTGTTTCACCTACATTTTGGAGTGGGGTGACGGAGAACTGAGGGGAGCAATCATTGTATTTCCAAATGCCCATATGTTGCCCTTGATTGTACTGATCACTCTCATTTCACTGATACCTTTTGCTTCCATTATCAGTCACCTATATTGAAAAAATACATGTCCATCCTTCTTACCATCATTTTTATGTTGTTTTTGTTCTGAAATAGGCATTTAACCTAAATAGCTTATTGCCCAGAGCTGCCTTTTTAATATCTGTGGCATTTGAGTTATGTGGGCAGCCTGCAGGATGCCCTTTCAATAACATTTCTGGCTGCAGACTCACATTCCAGACAGGTATACCAAGAACAACTCAAGTTTCAAGAAGGTGACAAAAAGGTGATTTTAAAATGTTGAATGTATTCCCGATACAAAATTACAGAAAACATATCAGGAACAGTGTGTACCTAGGCATCGACTAATTTTCAAGCTGAGCCTATATTGTCTGTCAGGATAGATTTGCTGCTGACTTCCTCTACCTTGAAATCAGTATTTTCTTTAAGCAATTACAACCTAGCCTGTTTTAGCAACATTATAGTTTGCTTTCAGTTGTGTGTTACGATATCTGGCAGATATCCCCAAGATGAAGTCAGTCCCATTATACAGTTTTTTCCTCCCATGTAGTAAGAGCAGAAGGTTAAGGAACACTTTGATTTCTTGCACAGATGAAATGGTCTGTAACACGTGCACACCTATGCTCCATCCTTTGCCTGAAGAAAGCTCTAACTTCTGTTATCTGAGGGCCTGAATCTTCTCTTGTGAACATTGTCCTTGAAGTCGGGTACCATCTTCCTGTCTCCTCTGTTTCCACTAGATAGTGCTTAAAAAAAGGGATCTTTACTGCATTTTGGTTTGGGTACCATTACATACTGCTCCCACCAGGGAGCTTCTCATTGAAACCCTCTAATCTGGTGTTTGCCCCATCTCTCCCATCCGGAAATGGGACCACATATAAGGCATAAAAGAATGGAGAAAATAAAAACAACAGGATGTGAAAGGGAAAGGAAAACCAATGGGAATAAAGAAAATTAAATTAAATTAATAAAAAAAAATTATTATTATCTGTAGAAAGATGCCATCTGTGATTGCAGCATCTATGAAAAATTTAGGTGCCTTAAATTTTGTTTAAATTTTCAGAAAAAGTAGTTTTTAAATCAACTGTAGCATAAATATTTGTAATTCTTTTAGTTATGAAAAATTAATTCCAAAGTTCTATGAGAAAACAGTACTTGTTCTTTGTTTCAAAGAGAAATTATGATCAATTATTACAGCATGCTTACACTTTTTATGGAATATTAAAAGCTTTCATTTCATTGAGATTAACAGACCAACTAGGGTCCAATTTCCCATTTGAATTTTTGCTCCTTGCTCTTTGCTCCTTGCTCCTTGCTATTAAAAAAAGCTATTTAAAATCTGACAATACCTGCAAAGATGTGAGAAGGCCAGTGTGACAACATCACCGTTTCATTCACATTGGTTGAGAAATAACTGGCCCTAAATGTAATGTTTCCAAATTAAAATAATAATAAAAAAAACCAAAACCACAAACCCACACACAGTAGTTGCCATATCTTCTCATCATATTTTCTCAAGTGAGATTGGGGGGAATGGGGGGAGGGTTAGAACAGCAGGGATGGTGAAAAGTCAGGAATAAGCTGGCAGGAAAGATCAAACACACGATAGACAATATCAGATGACTCAGAGAAAAAGGCACTAAATGGCTTGGGTTTTTTTTTCCATAGACATCAATATTAAATGGAATCAGATCAGTTTTACTCTAAAGAAAGTTTAGCAGGGATGGTGAAAAGTCACGAATAAGCACAGCTGGCAGGAAAGATCAAACACACGGTAGACAATATCAGATGACTCAGAGAAAAAGACACTAAATGGCTTTTTTTTTTTTCCATAGACGTCAATATTAGATGGAATCAGATCAGTTTTACTCTAAAGAAAGTTCTGTAGTGAAGTTGCAGAGTACTTCATCAGAAATAAGATGGGAGTTTAGTAGTTAGTAAAGCTTTCAGGGGACCAGCTAGTGTTCTAGTATGTTAACCATCCAAAACCAAACATTTGTTCCTCTTGCAGTTAACATTTGAAACCATATTACTAGAAGACTTGGGTAAGGGACTGCTAATGGTTGTCCAAAAGTAGAAAACTGTAAAAGCTCTGCTGAAAATATTTTGTTCTTGAAGAATCGTGTTAGCCTTGTGGGCACACATTTATGTACAGAGCTGAACACACACACCCAAATGCATTGGCTCCTACAAAACACAAAGTCACGCAAGCTGCTCTGGGCTCTTGCCACTATTTTATGCTCCAGACAAAAACATGGAGAGCCTGCAGACTTGGCCACTGCAAATGCATTAATTCTTCTGAGTTAACTCATCATCAATTATCCACTCCAGAATACTTCTATTGATAATCTGAGCATACCTACATAAGATTAGGTACATACAGTTACGCACTTCAATATCATCACTATCATTATCTCGCATGATAATGACAGAAAAATAATTTTAAAAAATAATTACCAAGTTCATGGCCAAAATTTGTCCCAGTAAACAATAACAGTGAATCTGATATGTGAGCAGTTGTATGAGGATGCTAAGAAATACCATGTAAGAATTTGGCAGATTTAAGCTATTGAGAAGGACTAGATAATTTCTTCTGGAGTGAGGGAAGGTTTGCAAAGTGAGAAGGCAGAATGTGGGGCTCTCAGGGGTATCAGGTTTTAGTGCCCAATTGTAGCCACCATCCTGCAGGAAAGATTGAAATTCAAACTTGACAGCACTGTAACTCTGAATGCAAGATCTGAGAGGGCAAAGGCAAAATGACCCCAAAGGTGCTGATGCTGTAACCCGGTAAAAAAGGCAGGTTGCTGCAGGAAGAATTCCTGACTTAGAGTCCCTCTTCCCAGGGCTGGTTCCGTGGTTTTTCTGATGACACTTAAACAGAAGCTCTGTATGCAATCCTCGTAATGAGGAGCAGAGCCTGTGGCTTTCTTGTCACAGTGACACGCTGTCGTAATTTGGAGATCTGTGACTTTGATGATCCACAACAAAAGATCTTACTATGCAGGCTGGTGCGTTTACAATAACATCTGTCTTATGGTAAGATTTATTTGTTTAATTCAAGCAACCAAGAGAGTAGAATAAAAAAATCTCAAAACCCTAATGCTAATGAAGTCTGCTTGCCTCTGGGATGTCACAGGATTGCAGGGTGTTTGGAGGCTTTGTCGTCTGGGAGGACGGGGAGGGTGGCAATCAGGTAGTCAGTTGTCCGGGGTATTTATTTGCCCACTACTTGGGCACAGGTTAGAGCATTCTCTGGTCATTGTGTGGTCAAAGTTGAACTCAAGGAGTAGGAACTTTTGACTAAGTTATGTGTTTGCAATGCTGAATGCTGAAGGCCATATAATGGAATGGGAAGTAGCTCAGAAGTTTTATGCACCCCAGGTGGAAGGTGGGTATTGGTGAGAGAAGCCTGCTGGCCTCCACTTGCCTCTTTTCAGGACATTTACAAAGAAGCAGCTCTTACCATTACTCACCATTGAAGAATTGCTTGAAAGACTCTTCTAGGCAGCTGCAGTCTGGGGAGATCGTGGATATAAAAGTTTAAAACAAAGGTGGAAAAGAAATGCTTTCAGTGTCAAAGAGGAGGATTGGAATGAGCTTCCCCTGCAATGGGTGGATGAAAGGCAAGGCAGCCTCTGCTCACACTTGCCGGAGGAAAGGAGAACATAGCAGGGTACAGTTGCTAGAGATTTCTGGTTCCAAACAGGTCTGCAACAAGTTATCTAGCATGATCCAGGAATGCTTAGGTAGGAAATTACAGTGAGTACTTATCAGCAGAAACTGCCCTCAAAAGTGTTGCCTGGTTTTGGAGAGCAAGAGATGGACATCTCGAGTACTTATCAGCAGAAACTGCCCTCAAAAGCGTTGCAGTTTGCCTGGTTTTGGAGAGCAAGAGATGGACATCTTGTGAGTTAGTGTGGCGCTCTCTATCAGTCTCCTGGGACTCTTCGTTGGGGACTCTGTCGCCTCCTGGGAATGACAGTTTGACTACAAGGTCTTTTCAGAAGTTCAGTGATCTTTTCTGTTGTGTTTTCACGTATATTTATTCTTTCCCAGGTCTTCTATAGAGGTCCTTTGCTTTTTTGAAGAAAAAGAGAGGATTTGAAAGGCTTCTTAAAATAAGCTCTCACTGCATTTTTGGAACAGTAATTCTGACGTCTTTTTTTGAGCCTGAGAAAAATAGTAAGAAAATTATGCCATTCCAAGACACGTAATGCAGTTTAAAGCTACCTGGTGATACGTTTAATTTGTGGGAAATAATTGTAACTGCACCAGGTGAATAAGTAAATTACATTTTAACCTAGGATCATACCACAGTTTTTCTTGGAATCGATCAGCGTGGAGTACAAACTCCTCTGGTAACAGTGTTAACAGCGTGAGACCCTGGGGTTACGTCCCAGGGAAATGCAAGGCTTGCTTTCTTTTGTGCTGGGTCCTTACTGTGGGCTGTGTATAGCAGGAAAGGATTTCCAGGTTTATGTGTATGAATAAGGAAGGGATAACGGTGACTACGCTGTCTCCATGGACAGATGTCATAGCACTGATAAACAGCCCAGAAGCCAGGGATATATTACAATGATTTCTTCATGCTTTGAATGTTTACTCACTGCTCTTGGAAAAGCAGACAACATTACAAAGAACAGATCTGTGAATGGAGACAAGATCCCCTGCAAGGCTTTAGGTATTTTAGGGCTGAGATATTTTAGTGGAGTGTTACTAGTTGAATTAAAATCAGAGAAGCAATTTATTTTCTTCAAGATTAAGTTAGAAAAGATGGAGTCTGACACTACCATAAAGTGTTGATTTTAATAAAAAGTACTCCTTTTGTCTCATTATTTTATAGGGTTTGCTTAGTTCTATTTCCCTTTAGTAAAATTGCTAGTTAAATTTATACATTGTAAGGCCATAAATAAAAATTAGTGAAAAACTGAACAGTCACTTTTCCAGTTAAAAAAGCATGATTTGGAGAGTGTATCCTCAGGAGATTTTTGAGAGTGCTGCTAATGACACTTCATAATCACAAAGTTCGTGTGACCAGGGTTGGGAACAGGCTCCTCTTTTCCTCTCTTCCTGAAAAGATCCCTGGGAAGAAATAGGGTACTTTATAGGGAAGGAAGTATAAATACCTCCCCACCACCACTTTTTCCCCCCTGTAACAGTCTATGTAGTTCCTTTTTTAATAGACTTAAATCTTCAGCTGGCAGAGCCAGACGGTGGCCTACGAATGCACTGGCTCAAATCGCAGGACCACACTTACCAAAGGAAGCATCTTCTAGGAGATGATTGGCCAATATAGATTTGTCCAAATTATACAATCATCCCAAAGAAAGGAATATTGTGAATATAGTATTTTCTTTCATATACAGGGATGTTTGCAGTTGCAGATATTTTAAAACTGCACATCAGCAACAGAGTTTTAGTGAATCACGTAAGTGGTAACAATTGTCTTCTTAATTGGATTCTACTATTGATTAAATATGGATATCTTACTCTTAGTAATTCCATTATTTTCTTTAGTGCAATAAATACGCATCGCGAAGTATTAATTTTTAGGTACTTGGTGATTGCTTTATGATTTTCCTCTCTGACTTTCCATTGTATGTGAAAGCTTGCCTAACTTACCATTGAGTCTTTATTTTCTTTTTTAAATTTTAAATTAAGCTTTCTGCTATGATATAGTAAGGGAAAAACTGTAAGAAATGTATTTTTCACCTATATCCTTAAAGAAATGAGACTAACATAGTTGTGGCATCTATGTGTCAGAAAAATTGAAATTGCAAAATTTCAAACAAACTGGAGGAGTACAGGCTTTAAAGCTATTGTCTATGTGCTATGTGAAAACTGGTTTCTCAGACAAGATGAGTTTAAAATAATATCTCCATCAAGGAAAACTTTTAACTTTTTAAAATAAACATTTCAGTCAACATTCATGCATTTTAGCTTTTCTAAACAATATCATGTAGTGGTAGTAAATCATTGTATTGGGTTTGATGGCAAGGTTTTGTTAGCATGAGGGGAGCTACAGGAGTGGCTTCTGTGAGGAGCTGCCAGAAGCTTCCCCCATGTCCAATAGAGCCAATGCTAGCCGGCTCCAAGACAGACCTGCTGCTGGCCAAGGCCAAGCCCATCAGCGACAGTGGTAGCGCCTCTGGGATAACATATGTAAGAAGGGGGGAAAAGTTGCTGCTGCATGACAGCAACTGCAGCCAGAGAGAGGAGTGAGAGTGTGTGAGTGGAACAACTCCGCAGACACCAAGGTCAGTGAAGGAGGAGGGGAGGAGGTGCTCCAGACAGTGGAGCAGATCTCCACCTGTAGCCCATGAGGACCCCACACTGGAGCAGGTGGATGCCCAAAGGAGAAGCCCGTGGGAAGCCTGCACTGGAGCAGGCTCCTGGCAGGACCCATAGGGAGAGGAGCCCAGGCTGGAGCAGGTTTGCTGGCTGGGCTTGTGACCCTGCAGGAAACCCACGCTGGAGCAGTCTGTTCCTGAAGGACTGCACCCCATGGAACGGATGAAGAACTGCAGCCCGGGGGACGGGACACCGCTTGAGAAGTTCATGGAGGACTGTCTGCCATGGGAGGGACTGCACGCTGGAGCAGGGGCAGAGTGTGAGGAGTCCTCCCCCTGAGGAGGAAGGAGTGGCAGAGACAACGTGTGATGAACTGACTCCAACACCCATTCCCCACCCCATTCCTTGTCCCCCTCTGCCACTTGGAGGGACAAGGTAGAGAATTTGGGAGTGAAGTTGAGCCTGGGAAGAAGGGAGGGGTGGGAAGAAGGTGTTTTAAGATTTGGTTTTATTTCTCATTATCCTACGCTGATTTGATTGGCAGTAAATTAAACTGATTTCCTGAAGTCGGGTCTGTTTTGCCCGTGACAGTAATTGGTGAGTGATCTTTTGTTCTTTTCTTAATCCACAAGCCTTTCATTATATTTTCTCTCCCCTGTCCAGCTGAGGAGTAGGAGTGATAGAGCGGCTTGCTGGACACCTGGTATCCATCCAAGGTCAACCCACCACAATCCATCATGCCTTCTTAAGAGCTAAATAGTCAAGGCAGTTGGAGGCACGCTTGCGGTACAGAAGCAAGCTGGATAAGACACGGGCTGATGGCCTGGGAGGGATCTGAAGCAATGCAGCTAGTGTGTTTGGGGAAGGTGGTGAATGGAAGACTTCGGGGCCAAGGATGTGGGAGTGTTACCTTGGGGCCTTAATGGTGAAGTTTCAGTTGAAAGTCAGCAAGGCTGGATTTAGTGCAGCAAAACTCCATGGGGAGTAAAGGAAACCAAGTACTAGAAGTAACTCTTATAGTTTCCTTTTTTTCCTTTTCCTTTTTCCTTTCCTTTTCAACTTTCCAATATTAGAATCTGATGGCTGAGAGAAACGTTGGCAGTAAAATATTCCAACACTAGGGAAAAATCTTGGTTATTTATTTCCATACCGTGAAATGAAACATATTTGCAAAAGATTAGCACTACCAAGTTCATTAAAAGTCTTACAGTGATGACCTCTTGAAGAGAGTGAACTTTTGAGCAATGCTTATGTGTACGTGGGGGCATTAAAACCATTTTGTTTTACTGATTCTGGACTGGCACAGGTCTGTTGAGGAAAGAAAGGCTGTTATTAGCCTTTGAGCCTCACAGACCACTTAACTGCCTGCAGGCACACCAATTAAGTGGAATTATCATCCCAATTAACCATTGTCCCTTGCCAGTCAAAACTCATTTGGTTTAATTCAGCTCCCTAGGAAACGTCCCAATTAACCAGATTTCCTAATTATCTGCGTCCTGATTAAGTGAAGTGTACTAGTACAGCCTGCATTAATAAAGGAGCGTATTCATGTTGTTGCTTAAATCATCTTCCAAAATTTTGGTTTACGGGTGATGTACCAATTTGGGTTTTTGTTGTAGTAGCTACAGACTTAAAAGTTGTTTGGGCCACGGACATAAGTAATTTCAGCA
>NW_009259859.1:102441-142634 GCF_000687185.1 Egretta garzetta
GCCAGGAAAATGTTACCTGTAAATAAAGGCAGCAGAGGTGTTTGTATGTCCTGCTTTAGGCTGAAGACTGCATTCAGGTGGAATGCAGCCATGAGGCCAGTACTTCACTTGGCAAATTGTTGCTTCTTGATCTCAAAAGATCTTTGCAGACTCACGTGAGCTGAGATATGGGGTCCGACTTTTTTAATATATTTGGACACAGAATTAGGCACAGAATGTACCTGAAAAACTGTGGTCTCTGCCACACAAAGCACATTTGGACTCTACTCAGGGCTTAGTCATTCTGCTGTTTGCTTCAAGGTATGGTTTAGTTTGTTGACAGAGGACTTCTCAGATACTGCCTGGGTCTGTGGCCTGTGAATAAACATGAAGCTGAGTTGCCTCCCAGTAACGTGTGACCCTGATACTTCACATCACATAAATGAAACAAGATGATAGAAGTCATTGGAAGGTGGGGGAGCGCTTGAAGAAATTAAAAGCCTGAGATATCTCGTTCGTTTGATTAGATTATATTGTGAGTAGGGTGTATTGCCTTTGTAACGTTATGTGGCCAAGTCTACTAATTACAGTGTTATAATGATTTTCACCCAAGAATCTCAAATGTTGACTACACAGGAACGTTTAGGGAAGGAGACAGTGGTGAATCAGTTACAGGTACAGAGTGAGGTTCCTCTGTGGATTTCTACCTCAGGAGTAAAAGTGCTGAATACAGTTTTGCACCCAGACATTTTACAGTTCTGCACGCGGACATTTTCTGTGCCTTGTCATGACATCCTAACTGATTTCCCTGAACTTTCCTGCACTTCCTTGTTAAAAAAAGCCCAAGACCCTTTCTGAAGCCTTGTATAACTGAAGTTACCCTCGCTAATTTGCTTGGCATGGGTGTAAAGTCAAGCAAACTTGGTCTTCAGTTCTGAACAGGTGATCGCAGGTTGAGGGGAATTCATCACTGTCCCTGTTTTGGCAGATTTATGACCTAAATCTGCCAGCATGTGATAAATATGCATAGGCAGAGCTTTTCAGCTATACAGAGGTTTTCATAGTGACTATTTATAAGCTCGTACATCATTCATTTGTCATTTACAAAAACGAGGTTTCCAAAACACTCTCAGGACCTAGCACATAAACCCACAACCACGTCCATTCTTAGGTGGGTGTGATGGATGCCAGGAAGCCTCCAGCTGGTGGAAAGCTTTCCTGGATGTCTGGGGGAGCTCTGCTACTTTCAGCAACTCTAAGTGTTCCACTTTTTGAATGAACATTTTTTAGCATTTTCTTTTATGGCAGCCTGACCATGACCAAGATGAGTCAAGTCAGCACGAGGAGCCCCATACACAAGAATTAAGCTCTGCACTAACCCAGGAAAAGACAACCTATCAGTCCTGAAATATTGAAAGTGTAGCATACAGCAAAGGGACATTATTGTGCAAAAGTGATAACCAAAACAATCAGGAAGTAGGCAGTCTCACGGAAAAGATAAAAGCCTGTTTTATCTTTTCTGGGCGGCTTAGGTATCTCTGTTTATGTTTTAATCAGATAAAAGTGGTAGTGAAAGAGGAAAGAAAATGTCAGTGGCTTGATTGCTTTCACAGTTTTTACTGTGGGAGATATTAAAAACATTAACAATAGATAGTATCATAAGAGGTTTCTGATAACTTATAATTCTCTCCAGCCAGCTGGGAATGAAAAAGCTTGAAAATGTTTCCCATGTGAAAAATTTCTCTGTCACAAGGAAATTTTCATTTCTGTCTTTTATGCTGTGACTTTTCTGTCAGACCCACTTGGGATGTATTAAACAAGGCAATATTAAAAAAATAATAATTCTCTAGAGTACTCCTTCAGCACTGTCACATAATTTGAAAGCGGCTGAACTGCACCATTGTCACTCTCTCCAAGCTTGGATGAAATAATTTCATTCATGTTTGTTCTTGAGGTTTCCCAGCTCTCGAGATTTGCTTAAATTTTTAAGTTCCTCAAACCCTAGATAACATGCAAAATCCAAATTGGAAATCAGCACACTTTGATTAAGGATTATGGTTAGTACATGTATCATCCTCAGAAGATCAATGTTCGTCTGATATCTACCTTTTTATTTTTTGAAGATTGATGAAGCAAAATAGGAGTTACTTGATTTTCTGATGGCTGGATGTGTTGTATGGTGATATTGATGACAATGATTGAAGGTGTAAATACCAAAAGATAAAATTACCAAGGCCAGAATTTCAGGAATTAACCTGCCTAAGATTAACCAGGTACCCATATCCTTATGGACATAGTCTCTCCAAGCAAGCTGTGCAAGGCAATTTAAAATGGAAATGTTTCTTTTAGCTGTATCCACATAATTTATCACTGAAAAGAAAAAAAAAAAAAAAAAAAAGCTTTCACTTTTCTTAGTATGTTTTTTGTATGCAGAGCCATTGCAAATTTAACTACTGTTTTTATGGGAAAAGTCTAGAAATGCAGTATTTCACATTTTTTTTCTTTTTTCGCGCTGTTATATTGGTTGTTAGAGCACATCAGTGTTCCAAAGGCCTGCCTGCTCCAAGCATTCCAGCTGCCAAGTCCTGTACTAATTGCAAAAACTCAAGGGAAATAGCAGAAAAGCCTTTGAAGGATAAAGCATAATGGTTGAAATGGAAACTTCTGAAGGCAAGATAGAGGAGTACTCTAGTACTACAGTGCTCTAGAAGGAAAGCCCTGTAGAAACCTGGAGTTTTTCCTGATTTTAATTACTTTGAATTTTTTCGTTTGAGTAATACCATCAATAGGAAAACACTCAGCATGAAAACTAACATGCTAATTATAACTTTATGGAATTTAGAGGTGGAAGAGAGTAGTGCAGGTAATCTGTATCCCCCTGCCAATGCTGACTTGTTCTTGTAAAAACAATTTGCACACCTTGTAAAAGGACCATTAAAAATAGTATACAGAAAAATCAGATTTAGAGACATGAAATTTGTCTTATTGATTTTGGCTGTAGCTTCTGAAAATGTTGTTGCATTTAAGTAACAAAAGAAATTCAAGTTAAAAACACATTGCTATGCTCAGTTACAAGCAGTACTGTTTTGAATTTTCATTAGCATCCTGAAATAAATAAGCCAGTCTAGATTTCAGTAGATAGTTGTTAATGACAACTCCAAATTGTAGCAATTGATTATGGTCTTATCCCATTTTTAATGTGCTGATACCACGTGCCTCTGCATGTTCCTGTGAAAACAAGTTCTAGAAATTCCCTACTTATTGTGTAAAATACTTTCTTTCACCTGTCTAAACCTCACTCCTGCTAGCTCAGTGGACTACCTTCTGCTACTTGGGTACTGTAGTACACCAAACCTCTCTTCTCCCCCAACCCAATTTCAGCACGTCTTTCTTGTCAAATTATTTCGTGATTTCGTAAACCTCGGTCTTATCCCCTTCAATATTTACTGTGTCCAATTCTGGGCTCCCCAGCACGAGACGTGGGCGAACTAGAGAGAGACCAGCAAAGAGTCATGGTGGTGATTAAGGGACTGCAGCATCTCTCGTATGAGTAGATGCTGACAGAGCTGGGACTGTTCAGCCTGGAGAAGAGAAAGTTCAGGGGGATCTTATCAATGTGCATATACATATATGAATAGAGGGTGCAAAATGAACAGAGCCAGGCTCTTTTCAGTAGTGCCTAGTGACAGAATCAGAGGGAATGGGCACAAACTGAAACACGGGAGGTTCCCTCTGAACTTGAGGAAACACTTTTTTGCTGTGATGATGACTGAGCACTGGTACAGGTTGCCCAGGCAGGCTGTGGAGTCTCCATCCTTGGAGATATTCAAAAGCCATCTGGACACAGTCCTGGCAACTGGCTCTAGGCCCTGCTTGAGCAGAGGGGCTTGGCCAGATGACTCCCGAGGCCTTCTCCATCCTCAACCCTTCTGTGATTGTCTGAGAAGAGTCCAGATGTCTGAAGTCTCACCTCATAGGAAAGTTGCTCCATTCCCTGGTTCATTTTAGTCACCTTCCTTTGTACCATCTCTCCGTTACATCCTCCATTATGTAGTTATCCATCCTCCATGTAACTCCATTACATCCATCCTGAGATGGGCAGAGCAGAATTTCACCTGGCACACAGAATTTTACATAAGAAGTAAAATGAACTGTCTTGTTCTCGGTATCCTTTTTAATGATTCCTGAAGCTTTTCTGTCTTTTTAACTGTCACTTCATATTGATCTGTTTAGGATATTAAGGTCGATGTTTTTGCTCCTGTGGAGCACTTAATCTGAGGTACTTTTAACCTCATTGACCAGAGAATTCAACATTCAAGTGTTTTGAGAAAACTTCGTTGTAGCAAGAGTCTCATTGACTTTGATTGCAGTTCTGATTGCTGCATGACATTTAAGTCAAGTTCTGGGAATCTCAGTGTGGAAACTGAAACCCCTAAGAGCAAGACTTGGCATAGCTGACTTGCCCAGTCCAACTGATCTGTCTATCCCATGCTCTCCTTTCTCATTCAATGTCTAACTTTTGTAGCTGGTAAAACAACGGTTCTACAAGCCATGTTTTGCAGTACACAATGTACCTTGAGGACTATTAAATCCGTAGAGTAACTCACAGGGGTTCTTGAAAAAGTAATTTCTTCCACCCTGTCTATGGACATATTAAAATTAATATGAAGCATATGTTCTCAGAGTATTGCAGGAAATCAAAGATAATGGATAGGAATATAGGCCAGTACTTTTCCTGTCTTTAAATGGTAACTAAAAATTCATGTAGAAATTAAATAAAACTGCTAGTTAATTAATACAGAGCTCTTGTCTGCAGATTTTCCAGAATGCATTAGAAGCCTGTTTTTACTTTTGTGATTAAATATTGTACTTTATTGAATATATATTAATATTTGGTTTAGCAATTGTAGACTCCTGTAAAATTCTTAGATCTACCATTTAAGACTACAGAGAACATACAGAAGTCACCCCATACTTTTTTATTTACGATGTTGTCAAAACATTGTTGGCAGCTGTGAAATCTCTTGGGGAGAATTGAATCAAGTAATTGTAAGAATGAACTGTAGGGGTATGCAGTTCTTTGTGTCAGTGAGAAACTTGATCTCCGCTCTTTTTTCTCTGGTAATTCTTAAATAAATTTTAAATCACTGAACATATCCATAGTTATTAAACTATTTAGAGAAAATTAAAGCGAATCTAACTTCTCTTTTCTCAGTTTATTATGACTAACACTAATTTATGCTTGTGTTCTGTAAACCTGTCATATTTGGAGACCTTCACTTCCAGTTGCTTGTAGAGAAGCTATGAGTGTAGTATAGTAGTCCAAAAATAAAGATTTCATTATTCTACTTGCTATATTTCAAGCTTAGGGAAATATTAGGAAATATTAAGGGATATTAGGAAATATTCCCTAACAAAGAGAAAAGGAAGGTCTAACAGGACCATGACGCCTGGAGTGTTGATAGGGTTGTCCTTCTACTCTGGGCTCATTGCTGAATGTAAACATATAAAAAGTCATGAAAACATAGAGCAGGGTACAGGGATTCTCTTTTCAAAGTAATTTTAATATATTCTAACTGACAAGGAGAAGAATTAACTTTTAGCTAACATTACTACTTTAATACTGAGGTTAAAACACATACCCAGAATGTGGTCCTCAGCTTAGAGGACATTAAATTCTTACCTGCGGGTTGTATTAGTGCAGCGGCAGGAGTGGGATGTGTCTTCTCCATACTGTTCTGCTCATCTCCTAGTGTATGGGTTGACAATTAACATGCACTCCTGGGAAATGACAAAATGTGGTTCTGAAGTCCATCAAGCAAAGCTGATCCCAGACTCCCAGAGCAGAAGCTCCAACAGGGAAACTGTTGCTTCCTCTGCAGTGTTCTCTCTTGCTGCTTTTTGCAGTTTAAAGAGAGCAACACAGACAGATACATTTTGTGAGACACCTGATGCTTTAAGTGTGTATTGGGCGTGTGCTGGTATATACTGGACAGAGACTGTAAAGGCACTGCAATGAAGGTAGACCTGGTGTTCAGAAATCAAGCTGAAGAGCTCATACCTCTCAAGCCTGCGCCAGTTGTGAATGGTTGCCAGCACAAAAGTCTGTGCTCTGGTGAACTTTGGAAAAAAAGTATAGGAAACCCGTGAAATTTCATTGCCTTCAAGATGAAATAAATCTGAGCAGGAAGAAGTTCAGGATTGTAGTTTCAGCTTCAGAGCTAACTCTGCCTCACTCTCAATTTTGGTGTCTATGGCTTTTGGTATTCAAGAATGCTGAATAAGAAAAAGGCAGACTTTATCTTGATGTAGAAAACTCTTGGTTTATCATCCACAATTTACAAAGAGAAGGCAGGCATTATAATATGCAAGTGTAGGTAACAACTCTACTATTCAATGTTCCAGTTTCAAAAAGAAACTGTTTTGATCAATATTTTATTTTAACTTGGGTAGGATGGGGAGATCTCAGCAGATGGTTGTCATAAACTCCATACCTTATTCTGGAATTAGCGTACAAAGCTATCCAGCTTGGCACTAACTATAGAGCATAATTTCCCTGCAAGTTCGTGCCAAAAGAAATCTGTCATAGAGAATATTTTTTCTAATTATTTTGAGATTTTATTAACCAACATCAGACCTGCTTAACCTGTGGTTGCTCTATCCATAAATCGGTATGTTTCAGAGTTTTATGAGAAAAAAAACAGTCAGTTATCATACAGCAGTGACCTAAATCGCTAATTTTAGCATTACTGGGTAACTTAATTGGAATGATCAGTAAGTCTTCTTGCTACTGTAACATGCTATTGCCTGAGGGTGAGTCTAATTGAAGTGGTTGTGCCTAAGTTACAAGTAAGGCTTTTGAGAAGAGAGAAGTTTAGAAGACATACTAATACTCATAAGGACAAAGTTTTAATTGTTAAGATAAAAAGTCTTATTTTTGTAATGATTTTCATTTTTTTTTAATGGGTGAACAGTTCCTCCTATAAAATTGTGCATTTGTGTGAAGGGAAGAAAGGTAATATCAGAAGAAACTCTTCCCCATCCATTGTCCATCTCATCCATTGACTCAGTATACATCGTATCCTAACAAGTATTTTCATTTCATCCTAACTCTGAAATAAGATTAGAAAACCACAATCCACTATGCAAATGGAGGCCATCCCCTGTACGGCAGTCTGAAAGCATATTGGCCTCAGAAGGCGCTTCTGAAATTCCATGCCTGCTTGTGTAATTAGTACATTCCAAAGCTAACAACACGTTGTCTTCAGAAGTACCTCCGAAGTAAGGATACAAAATACCTCTGACAGATATTAGATACCTCCAGAAGAGATTAGGCAGTTATAGAAAAGGAATGAACACCGACAAAGGCCAGGAGCTTCTTGTTTACTGTGTTTTACCTGTGAACAAAGGTTTTTCACATGAGAAAAATAGTATGAATAACATTTCAATAACAAAGACTGATGATAAAAATAATAAATAGAATCTCTACAGAGAAATTGGGATGCCTATGTTTTCGACCTTAAAAAACAAAGACCGTTGACAAGCTTTTCAGCAACATAATAGAAGCAAAACTGGTAGAGTTGAGTCTTCTGAATGCCCTAGCGCCAAACTCCTGTCTTCGTTGGCATAGTTCATTAAAGACAGCTAATGAGCAGCAACGGTAAACTCTTTCCTTCTTTGCATACTGGGACACAAGCACGCAGTGGAGAGAGCGGTGTGGTAGCAGTCCCACCACCGCTGAAACCTCTCTGCCAGAAGAGGAGGGGAAGCCCAGGGGCGTTCTCCCACCACCAGCTGATACCCATTTTGCTGTTAGAAACTCCTCCTAGATTTTGGTGTTTATATTAATAGTGTTTGTCCTCAGCTTCTTTGGCCTCTGACTGGTGTGGCTTAATACAGGAGTTGATGTCTTCATGGAAGCGTGACTAATAATGCTATCAAACTTGCATTTGTTTCGTCATTTATTGTATCTTACAGAGACATAACTGGAATCATTTGTCTAGGATATGCCATTAAAAATAAGATAAGAACCCTACTTTGAATTTGTCTCTTTAACTCAGTTTTGTAACTCAGTCATTGATCTCTCTTTGGAATCATTCAAAATATCTGATGTAATAAATTTAGATTCAAATGTCTCAATACTTTTTTTCCCCAATTGTTCATTCCTTTAACAAATGACTAACACCTAACTGTTTAAAAGCAAAACAGAACCGTAGAAAAGAGGATGGCCGTTTCTTCATGAAGATTGATTTTTCACGTCTGCACTTTACTGAGATATTAGATACGTTCTTTTCCCTATTCTTGAAAAAGGAAGTTTTGTATGCTCACCTTTGTGATCTATGTGTCTGGTGTGTGACATGTGAGTCAGGCCACAACCTCCCAGAATTCAGCAGTGCGAAAACTAGAAGAGTTTCCCTATAAAGCTTGAGTCTGGAAACACGGGTTGGCTTTAAGACCTACTAGTGTGGTAATAGAAACGAGGGAGTAAAAGTCCAAGAGAGCGAGTGATGCTTGCTATTTTCTGTTGGATCCTAATGAAACTTTATGTGCTTTGTAAACTGATATTTTAACTGATATGATACAATGAATAAGAGGAAAATGAGCCCTTTATGATTATTATCTTTTTATTCAGGGCCAGGGGAAATTAATTTATAAATAATGTACCTGCCCTTTACTCCGTTATTCACATTTGTGAAAGCTCCACTGGCTGTTCTGCAATTATGCTAATGATAGCTTTGACCCGATGTTCAGTGCAGGAGGTCTGATGCTGAAACTATGCTTCTGTGAGTGGATTCCTCTATCTGTTCCCAGCGGTTTAGTATTTACTTCTATAAGTATGCTAAAAAAGCAAAAAAAAAATAAAAAAATTAAAAAAATAAGGCCAATGTGACAATTAGTAGAAATAAAATGATGTATTTTGCATAGTGATTTGTGCATATGTTTCAACTTCTCCATGTTTTGCATTTTGCTCATGCAGGGGGAAAAATTTTTAGTGCATAGTTTTTGTTTGAGAATGGACAGGACAAATAGTTCGGATGAGTGCAAGGGTGGGACAGTCCCATAGGGGTTCTGCATCACTAGGACTAGGAATGTTTGGCATATTAAGGGGGTGCTGATGGTGACGTTGTTTTAACCCATTTAGTCCTGATGACTAAATATGTTCCTCATAAGGAAAAATCAAATCGGCTCCCCATGAACTTGTAGGTGAGTTCCCAGGTGCACATGGACTTGTAGTCAAGCACTGGGGAAGGGTAAGAATTCCTGCTTTTGATTCAGTGTATAACCTTATGGAAGATATTTAACATTGATGCAACTTGATGCCTAATTAAGAAAATGAGCATAATCACACTTAATTACTGTGCCTATTTCATAGGGGAGTATGAAGACAGATTAAGTATAAGAGCCTGAAATATAAAAAGCTTTGTAAGTGGATAATTTGATCCACTTTTCAGTCTGCTGACCTCAACTTATAATGAAGGAGCTGCAACAAATAAATGTGTGAGAAAGATTTGTGTTAACTAACAATTTTTCTGCTATAATAAGGCTTAACATATCTACATTAGAGCCTTCTCAAATTGTGAGAAAAGAGTCTGTGGCAGCAAATCAGAAAATGGCATCAAAAGAGAAAAGCAACAAGGAACTGAAAATTACATGAAATTCCCTCCTTTGTAACGACTTACAATTCTATTGTCAGTCATACAAAAATAGTTTTCAAGGACAGGGATGACTGTTGACCATAATATTTGTGTCTGAGATGGTAAAATGAGCAACGCCTCTTGAAATGTTGCATCATGTAGCAATACGCTACAATATATGTACAGATATGTAGATTATTATAACTTGTTGCTGTAGTGCAGCAAAGATCCATTGCTAAGAAGCAGCGTGCATGGGCCGACTAGATCAAACAAGCACAGCAAGCCATGATGGTACAAGTGACCCACTTAGGCAGCGAGAAAAGAAGAATGATATCTATGAGAAACAACAGACAGATGGCTATACTAAACATAACAGACTTCTTAAAATGTCTGTAGCCCAAGGGCACAGACTTAGCTACAAGTTGAATATTGGCAGGTCATTTATCCAGCATGTCGGGGAAAAAAAAGGCTGTTCTTTACTAAAGAGGAAAAAGAAGTACTGGGCAGGAACTGAACGTATTATCCTAATGGTGCCCGCTGTTTTCCCAGAAGATTAAAATGGGTGAATCTTGTGTAGAAGAATAAAGGAAGCTTTCAGAAAAGGAGCCTTTGGGGAGACTGTAAATTTAAGACTATCCTCAGGTACCCTTTTTCTGTTACATTCCCTTTCACTTGTCCTTTCTTACAAACATGATGACTGATCCATGCTAAAACAGCTGGATGCCCTGTTTCTAGCCCACAGTCCTGTGGTGGAGTGCCCCCATCCTAGACTGGGAGTTACAAGGTTGTAAGTGGGACTTCACTTATCTCTGATAGTGATGCTCTTCCATGTCCATTGTAGACGCCATGAGGTGGAAAGGATGTTTAATTTTTTTTTTCCTTTAGCAAACTCCTCCTAATTTTTGACTGAGAAAAATCATGTCTCCTTGGAAAAAGAAGTGAGACTGATGGCGACATCAAGATTGGAATAACAGGTGGAATCAGAATAACATCGGTGAAAGCTGAGTGATGTTTAAAATGATGAGAGGGTATAAATAGACCAGAGGAAAAAGATGCGATTGAGAAAGGAGAAACAAGGAGAGATCACAGGGGAGCCGTGACTGGAGAAAGGAGGGGAGTTTATTCCAACACAGCCTTGCAAAACCCGTGGCCAAGACTTGGGGCAGACTGACAGGACAGACGATGGCAGTGGCAGAGAGCTGTGGCTGGGGACGATGCAGATAGTCTAGCAGGTGCTGCTGGAGTCACCGTAGCAGTGACATCCTGACAAAGCCTGTGTCTCGGAGATGCGCCCTGCGGCACCATTGGATGCCTGTGGTGCCTGTGTCTGCCCGAGTGTATCTTTGCCGTGGTTGATACTTGTTTGACAGTCCTTGATTCTGATTTTTGTTCCTTACGCCTTGTTTATTCGCTTGTGATGTTTGTACACCATCTGTTTCTTCCCTCTCTGTGTTTTCTTCTGTTTGTAAGATCGTAAGTCGCGTTCAGTGTAAATATGTATGTATACTCTTCATCTAGTATTTTAAATAGCTTGGGTTTTTGATTAGCACAGAGCTTAAGTGCTTGCCCTTACTCTGACCTTCAGACAAATGGCCAGATTTCACTCTTGTTTACCCGTATTGTAAATCCTAAATAACTCTATTGGATGTAATGCAATTCTACTATATGCTGCTATAAATGGCAAGATAATTTAACCAAGATGCAGGCCACATGCCCCTTCTATCTGGCCATAGGAAAAATGGATGCATGGCAGTTCAGGAAGAGCTCTAATTCTCTTCTGCACTGCACAGGGCTCACAGCCCCAGCGCTGGTCATGGCCACAGACACCACCATGTCAGTGTTCCTGGACTTGTGCAAAGCATTTGACACTGTCCTGCACAACATCCTTGTTTCTAAATTGGAGAGACATGGATTTGATGGATGGATCACTTGGTGGATAATGAATTGGCTGGATGGTTGCACTCAAAATGTTGTCATCAACGGCTTGATGTCCAAGTGGAGACCAGTGACGAGTGGCATTCCTCGGGTTGGTATTGGAACTCTTGCTGCTTAACACCTTTGTCGGCAACATGGACAGTGGGAGTGAGTGCACCCTCAGCAAGTTTTCCAATGACACCAAGCTGTGGCACAGTCGACACACTGCAGGGAAGGGATGCCATCCAGAGGGACCTTGACAGGTTTGAGAGGTGGGCCCATGTGAACATCATGAAATTCAACAAAGCCAAGCGCAAGGTCCTGCACATGGGTCAGAGCAATCCCAAGGACAACTACAGGCTGAGGGAGAATGGATTGAGAGCAGCCCTGAGGAGAAGGACTTGGGGGTGTTGGTTGATGAGAAGCTCAATGTGACCCGGTAATGTGTGCTTTCAGCCCAGAAAGCCAACTGCATCCTGGGCTGCATCAAAAGAAGTGTCACCAGCAGGTCAAGGGAGGTGATTCTGCCCCTCTACTCCACTCTGGTGAGACCCCACCTGGACTACTGCATCCAGCTCTGGGGTCCCCAACATAAGAAGGACATAGACCTGTTGGAGTGAGTCCAGAGGAGGGCCATGAAGATGATCAGAGGGCTGGAGCACCTCTCCTATGAAGACAGGCTGAGAGAGTTGGGGTTGTTCAGCCTGGAGAAGAGAAGGCTACGGGGAGACCTTCTAGAAGCCTTCCAGTACCTGAATGGGGCCTACAAGAAAGCTGGAGAGGGACTTTTCACAAGGGCATGTAGTGATAGGACAAGGAGTAATGGGTTTAAATGGAAAGAAGGTAGATTTAGATTAGGTAGAAGGAAGAAATTCTTCGCTCTGAGGGTGGTGAGGCACAGGAGGAGCAGGTTGCCCAGAGAAGTTGTGGATGCCCCCTCCCTGGAAGTGTTCAAAGCCAGGTTGGATGGGGCTTTGAACAACCTGGTCTAGTGGAAGGTGTCCCTGCCCATAGGAGGGGGGTTGGAACTAGGTGATCTTTAAGGTCCCTTCCAAACCAAGCCATTCTATGATTCTGTGACTGCAGGGGGCTGCAGAGGGTAAGCTGTCAAAACTAGAATTGCAGCTACCTTCTTTCTTTTGGTACAGAGCTTTTTCCTTGAAAATCCATGCTCACTTTCAGCTTTAAGTCTACCATACGATAGCTCAGCATGATGGGTACAAGCTCCAGTATTTCGTGTACCATCACAAACTTTGCCGTCCTTGTAGCTTGGCTTCTTGGACCCTCCTGCCCCTATCTAGTGCAGTTGCATACTTGTTAGCAATACCGTTGCCACCAGTCCCTTTCATGTCCTTAGTGGTGGTTTTCTGAATGAGAACTCCAAGATTCCTCTGGCCTCATTTTCTTGCAGCTTTTAGGAGTGAAACAGGAGGCTGTGCTTGTGTCCTTTAAGTAGCTGGAGGATCATGACACACACAACTTTACATGCACCATCAGCAAGTTGTCCCTTTGCTGCTCCATGCCTGGGTCATACAGGCTCCTGTCGTTGTCAGAAGTGATGTGCTCTACTGAACGGGGAGAGAACAGTGAGTCTCCACAAATTTGTGCTGAGATGAGCGTTTAAAGAATAGATTGTTCCTTAAGATGTCAGAAATGCTGAAGGACAGCAGTGTCGGTGGGAGGGTGGGGAAGCAGAAAAAAATCCCTGTATGTCAGAAATCAACAGCTGTAACAGCACATTTTTGCACTAGAAAATAAACTTGCAGGTTACCTTGTTTTGTCGCAGAGCTGGGTGAGGGAAGCACTCGAGGAGTTCTGGGAAGCAAACTGGCGTTTGGGAGCCTGCACCTCTCGGGGGCCAGTGGTGCTTTCTCATTGACCACAGCAGCTGCAGCACACCAGCATCAGTACTTTTTTCTTTTTTACAACATTCATAAAATTGAGAAGCAGATGATAGCAGTTATAACTGACAGTCTCTACGTTCAGTGACAAGTTTAATAACAGTAATTTTGCTCTTCATCTGATGCATTCAGTGATTCTCCCTAATGTTCGTAATACTTTTCAAAACAGTGACATGACTAACCAAAAGAGTTTTTTCAGTATATAAAATTTCTTAGCAACATAATTAAAAAATCTTTCAAATAAACATGAATTAAATAGAATAATTCAAGTAAAATGATATTAAATAGAATATATTTGACATCAAGCAGGAGCTGTTCATGCACACAGTCAATGAAGGAACTCATTAAACACTATTGTTACTCTTTTGCTTCTGATTCAAGTTAATCAACTAGCAGAAACATTTTAAAGAAAAAATTAACAAATTTTTCTCATTTTCTTTTTTTTTTTAATTTTTTATTTTTTGTTTACTTGTATCTGTACGTAGTTAAACTGGAGTTTGTGTTTCATGATTCTAGCCCTCCGTGAAGGCAGGAAGCTCCAACATAAATCTTCTAATACCATGTTCATGTATGAGGAGCAGACCTGAGTACACACCCTGCTTCCACAGGCTTCGTGCTGGTTGTCAAAAGACCTCTACAACATAACAAATGGGAAGCAGGAGCTTGGAGGATAGTGTCAGCAGAGATATTGCAAGGTTATTCACTGATGATTGTAAATGCATACCCATAGTTTTCACACACGTAGCCCCTGGATAATGTGAAAAATGAAAGCACACAAACTGTCAGCGCAGGTGATTGCATGTTTTGTTAATACAAGGAGCAGATTACCCTGGAATCCTCTCTTTCTGCTTTCCATAAATCTCCATCTCTCCAGATAATCCCCACCATTTTTCTGTCTCCCCTTTCCCCATTGAATAGTCTCCAGTGGCTCCAGGCTAAATTCCTTTCCTCTGTTAATATAAGTGCAAATTTTTTTGTGGCCTGAGTATGGTGAACAGATTTTAGCTGTCCAGGACAAAGATGTGGGAGGTGACTCAAGGAAGAAATTCAAGTCCAAGAAAGGTAACGGTTTCAGGGTTTCCCAGAAAAAGAACAGAAGACAACTGAGTTACAGGAAGACATATTGCTCTTTTTCCTCTGGATTTTCTTCGCTGGATTTCTGAGGAGCCTTTTTATGAGGGTGGGAAGGAAATCCTCCAACGACACACTCTTCTCCACTGACATGCCTCTGCAGCAATCACATTACACTGTGAGCTCTATCTTTACAGGGGAAAAAGCCTAGAAATGTTACATTTTCATTTCAAATAAGAAGTTATGACTCTGGGATTTCTTTGATGTTCCAGACAGTGATTTACTGGAACTGGCACAGCCTGACTTAGTTACTAAAAGAAAGTTTAATAACTTCTGATAGGTTATTCTTCAAACTTGTGTTAAAGGCATTCAGACTGATTTTTGTTAGAAGAATTCACTGAAGTCAGGTGTCTCTTTTGCCTGATTTTACTTTCCTCAGATTTTTCTGTTAGGTAGAAAAACAAATGTCATTTGTAATGAAAACCGATCTTCAGCCTTTACTGTAGCACTGAACAGAAATATTTTCCTGACAAATAGCACACGGTGTTGCTTCCTATAGGATACATAAAGAAGCAGCTTCTTTCCCTGCTGTGTTTAATGCAGTGATGAATATTCCATCAGCTTCAGAGTGAAAATCAAGAAACCTGTGGTTTAGGCTGACTTTAGGTGGGTGGGCATGTTCAGGTGTTCAAGTAAGCAAAGGAAGAGCATTACAGTACTGCAGGACATAAAAGTGTTGCAACTCTATCACACTAATAACAATTCTTGTTCCCTAACATGCCACATATTGTGGCAGTCTTCCCAAAAGAATTAGGAAATCTTCATAGTAAACAGTGTATTTTGTCAGCTGATGAGGACATTTCCATGAATGCAGCCATAACATTTTACTTCATTATAACAAACCTGTTTGAGCAATAAAAACTATGATTATGGGACCTTTGCGATGGTTTTGTGATCTTTACTGAGTGGGTGCCAAAGCCCAGGAATGAGAGGGATTACTTATGCAGACTCTGATGGGATAAATGCCTTTTTATTTGCTCCAGGTTAAATCGTGCATCTAAAACATTGCTGTAAATAGCTCTGCCAAGGTCACTTTGTGGCCAGTGCCCAGCAGACTTGTACATCACATGAAAGTGTTCAGTAATTTAGACTGTATTTGAATTTTAGTAATCTGGCCTTCTAAAGCCTTCAAGTACCTTTCCTGTCAGGCTAATAGATTTAAAGATCTGGATGAATGAGCAATCTAGTTGTGTTAGATGGCTAGTGTGCTGTATAGCTGACACTTTTCTTATACTGTTATAGAATAAACCACTAATTTTTTCTGTACTGAAGGAAAGAAAAAAGAAAAAAAAAAAAAAAAACCAAAACCACCAAAATCACCACAGATGATTTGCCACTAAATACAAAACAAATTGATCTTTTTTAAATAAGCCTGTGATACCGTAAAGAACCAGAAAAATATCAAAACCAAAAACAAAACCAAAAAATGAGCTGATAGACCATATACACTGCATATCTGTGAGGATGTGAGGACATACTCTGTCCTAAGGTCTCCAATCTACCCAAAGGCTCTCTTGTCCAGTTTGGTTTTAAACTGTCTTAGGTGATACCTAAAAGACTTTGCTCTATCTATTGTATCCCTGTCTGTCTTAGAGAAAATTCCTGCAAATTCAGGTAAACTTCTCTACCAAGGGACATATCTCAAAACCATTCCTGTATTCTCATATTTTATGTGTATTTTATTCTGCAGGCAGAGATAGGCATTGTGTAGGGCAGTATGCATGTTGCTTAGGTAATTGTTTATTTTGTGTACATGTTCAGTAAGATTTTTAATACCTACAAAACTGGAAGCAATTTTAAACAGAAACTTGTAACAGAAGGGATCAGTCAACAAGTCCTAACTATATTTCTTTCTTAGTTTCGAATTGCATAAATGTATGCATTACCTGGTGGGGAATAAACTCCAATCGTAGCACCAACTTTACATAGTGCTAATGAGAATATGGATGGAGCCATTCGCTCACTTCTCGTGCGGCAGAGCCGTGCCAGCAGGTTAGCATAGATGGAAAAAAACTGAGAAAATAATAAAGGCTAAAATAAAACTCACAAAGAAGAATGCAAGCGTTATATATGCATTATATGTGTGTGTGTGTGTGTGTTTATATATAAAAAAAAATAAATAAACACACAACACATGATTGAAATAACTTCTGAAATTACAGTGATCATCACAAAAAATCATGATTTCTAGATTCGTCCCCCATTATGGCAATTCTGATAGAATAATTGTATTTGATATGGAATGGTTATCTTCTAGTGCTGACCTTCAGATAGGTGATGGCTGAATACCAGTAATAATGATTGCAAAAACTCCTTTAAGTTGCTAAAGTAAGTGTAATGTTACCAGCATAGAGATAAAACAAAATGCTTTGTGTGACTTTAAAGAAGAGACTAACCATTAGTCTCTCTTAAGTCATTAGAATTCTCTCTTAAAATCAACGGGTAATAGAAAATTGATTCTTATTTTTCAGTTTTCTCACTTGTACTATGAGGACAAGACAAGTTCTCTAAAAGAGCACATATCTATAATAACACACAAGTAATCTGAAAGTCTTTTAATACATAAGAGTATTGATATATATATATCTACATACATGCACATGCATATGTATGTCAATATATGTACGCACACATACATATGTATTCATTGTGTTTGATGTTTTTCAGCTTTTAAATAGCAGTGCAATCTCAGCCTAGATGGAAGACAGGTAATATTTAACACTTCAGCCAAACATAATTACTAGGAAATAGCCTCATGCTAAACTGGCGTCAGTCAGTACAACGGTGTAATCATGTGTACTTAATCATAGGTAGGAAATGCTCAAATAGTGAAGAAAATCTCTTCCTTAAGCATTTTATTATCTGAAGGCCTAAGTGGACATAAAGTGATGCAGGGTAATAGCATATAGCATCATTATCATGTTATTATATTCGGGCTTGAGTGACACTGAAAAAGCTGGATTTGTCTGATAAGAAATGCATATTATTCAATTTGATATGTTTTAAAACAATTACCAAATTATCCATCATATAGTGCTTAATCTTTTATTTAATGAAATGAAAAAAAAATCGGTCTTACAGAATGGTTCACACAAATAAAAAAAGCCCTTCTTCTAGCGTGATTGTGAGAGAAAGAAAAATCTGGGTATGTGATCCAGATAGGAGCCATTGCAATGAAGTTTTCATTTTGGGTGGCAGTATATTTGAGATCCGTTCTCCTTTTATCCTATAACCTTGATAAATCCTCAGCACAGGTGTATGCTGTGCTTAGAATGAAACAGTGCAGCTGGGCAAAAAATGTGCGGTATCGTGAAAACTTCATTAGCTGTTTCCGTCTCAGCCTCTGTGGAGCTGGACTGTGCTAGCACTCAACCCTAGATACAGATGAATAATTTCAAATTAGGAACTGGTGAATTGATTTGTTATTGCATCTTCTTGGTCTGTGCCAGATGAATGTGAAATATATAAACTGTAATTTTATATCAGGCTTGGTACTTGTGTTAAAACGAGAAGTACTTCTAATGTATGATGATTTACGTCTTACTTCTACTTCAAAAACCTGTTTAATCACATCAGTGTCTTAAATGGATGAGCATCTTTCCATAACTTATACATCTGGTGTATTAACTTTAAGTGAGTGTTGCAGTACTCTGCTATCTTAATCCAGGAAATTCATTATCCAACATCTGTTTTTGAAGGCAGCTTGCAATATCACTGGTGACTACTACTTTCCATAGTTTCCACTGGAGTAATATATTGTATTTTCCACATCAGCACTCACTGCTGAACAGCAAATAAGTCAAATCATGGAGCTATACAATAACCAAAGAAGAGGAACTACAAAGTTTTGCAGATGATTAAGCTAATGTATCAGATTTCAGCAATGAAAGACAAAGCCGTGATTATTACAGGAGAAAAAAGAAGCTAACATTTCTCATAAGTTACTGTGAAAATCAGGTTCTAGCACTGTATTTACTGATTTACTTTTGTCCTAGTTATCACAGAATCACAGAATGACAAGGGTTGGAAGGGACCTTGGGAGATCATCTAGTCCAACACCCCTGCTAAAGCAGGTTCACTTAGAGCAGGTTGCACAGGACATTGCCCAGCCAGGTTTCGAATATCTCCAGAAAAGGAGACTCCACAACCCCCCTGGGCAGCCTGTTCCAGTGCTCTGTTACCCTCAAAGTAAAGAAGTTCTTCCTCATATTCAGCTGAAACCTCTTATATTTCAGTTTGTGCCTGTTGCCCCTTGTCCTGTCGCTGGGCAACACTAAGAAGAGTCTGGCTCCGTCCTCATGACATCCACCCTGGAGATATTTGTATGTGTTGATTAAGTCCCCTCTCAGTCTTCTCTTCTTCAGGCTAAGCAAGCCCAACTCTCTCAGACTTTCCTTGTAGGGGAGATGCTCCAGTCCCCTAATCATCTTTGTTGCCCTTCTCTGGACCCTCTCTAGGAGTTCCTCATCTTTCTTGAACCTGGGAGCCCAGTACTGGACACAATACTCCAGGTGGGGTCTCACCAGGGCAGAGTAGAGGGGGAGAATAATCTCCCTCGACCTGCTGGCCACGATCCTCTTTATGCACCCCAGGATACCGTTGGCCTTCTTGGCAACAAGGGCACACTGCTGGCTCATTGGTCAGCTTGTTATCCACCAGGACTCCCAGGTCCCTCTCAGCAGAGCTGCTTTCCAGCAGGTCAGCCCCCAGCCTGTACTGGTGCATGGGGTTAAACCTCCCCAGGGGCAGCACTCAACACTTGCCCTTGTTGAACCTCATCAGTTATACTAGCCTACAGGCTCAGATCATTGACTTTATACTTAGATAGCAAGTTATTTGTTGAGTTTTATACAGAACATATCACATGTATTTCTTCTTTTCTGTTTTTACACCCCAAAGTTTTCCTGTAAAGCAGGATTATAACCCTTCATTGCTATAGAACAACTCCATTCCACATTAATAAAAACACAAAACTTTTGGCAGCACAGAAGATCAATAAACACATTTAGATATTAACTGTCAGGTAAGAAATATTTGCTGTTAGAATTGAGGAATGGAAAAACACTTGGGGAATGAAAAAACAAAATCTAAGGATTTTATTCCCAGGAAACAAAGTGCATAATCCAGTGCTGAATATTTTTATTGTCTGATTTTTAAATTTAAATGCATTCATTAAGTGTGTGAGTTCACTTAGGCTTTCTTAGATTTTGTATGCCATGGGACAGAATTGGTCAAGTATGCTACCGCAACATAATTAAAAGGTGTAAAAACTAAAAGGTGACATTCCCATTTAAATCTTGTCTTTAACTGTAGACAGATATGCTTGTCTATGCAAATGTTTCTCTGTCCATCAGCGTTGTATGCAAAATACGGCTTTCAAAAAATTCTTATGCTTGTAACATGGCTCATTAACATTTCTGCATTTTGCAATGGCCCTTTGAATGGGGGGAAAAAAGCTTCAGAGACTTTTCCTTACATTGGTGTAGTTAGGTAACCAGAAAAAAATCCTGCAGGAAGTCAAAAAGTTTGATACTTCATTAACTTAGGACCATGTATAAACACAGGAAAAGAACATGTGTGCCATGATGAAAAATGCAAATGCATTTTCAGAACAATAAACACTCGTTCCTTGCAAAACCTGTGTTTGTGAATACAAGGTGAGCACAAATACAGGCACACACAATTGCACATAGAACTGGTAGATTTACAACTCCATGCAAATACACTTTTTGTGTTTCCAATTTTTTGTGGCTGCACAACCATGTGCTTTGAAAACATGGCTGTAAATGTGTGCTGTCTTAACAAAACACAACACGGAGATAAACCCTAGCTAGCCTTAGCTGGGCATGTTCTACTGTGGTGATCTGAAATTTGCAGGGCAAAAAAATCCCAGACCTACAAGAAACAGAACTACTATGAGGATTAAATTATATCTTAAAGGAGGTGGGTGTGATGCTGTGAATAAGAATTAATTTACATTTGCAAGAGAGTTGGGTGACAGTTGAACAGATCCTTTTTCAAAATTACTTCAGCCCACATTCTGGGAGTGTTTAATTCAGCATAAGAAATGAGTCATTCAGCTGCAGAGTTTTGTATGGGTTACTAGTAGCAACCTGAACTTGTTTTTAAGCTGCCAAGTAATTTATAACATAGGGTTTCCTTCCACAGAATCACAGAGTGATTGAGGTTGGAAGGGACCTCCAGAGGTCATCTGGTCCAACCCCCCTGCTCAAGCAGGGCCACCTAGAGCCAGTTTCCCAAGACTGTGTCCAGATAGCTTTTGAGTATCTCCAAGGTTGGGGACTCCACAGCCTCCCTGGGCAGCCTGTGCCAGTGCTCAGTCATCCTCACAGAAAAAAATGGGTTTGCGTGTTCAGATTGAATTTCATGTGTACCCATTTCCTCTTTTTCTGTCAGTGGGCACTACTGAGAAGAGTCTGGCTCCATCTTCTTCATTCCCTCCCTTTAGATATTTATGCATGTTGATAAGATCTCCCTAAGCCTTCTCTTCTCCAGGCTGAACAGCCACAGTTCTCATAGCCTCACCTCATATCATCTTATTGGCCCTATGATGGACTCACTCCAGTAACTCCATATCTTTATTGCACTTGGGAGCCCAGCACCGGACACAGAACTCCAGGTGTGGCCTTGCCAGTGCTGAGTAGACAGGAACAATCACCTCCCTTGACCTGGTAGCAATGCTCTTCCTAATGCAGCCCAAGATACCATTTCCCCAAGGGCACATTGCTGGCACCTGGTCAGCTTGTTGTTCACCTTTTCTGCAAAGCTTCATATTATTGCTTTCATGCCAGTAAGCCACTGGCATGTATTGGTGCCTGGGGTTATTCCTCCCCAGGTGTAGGACTTAGCACTTCTTGTTTAACTTATTGAGATTCCTCTTTGGCCATTTTCCCAGCATATCAAGGTCCCTCTGAACAGTGGCACAACCCTCTGGTGTATCAGCCACTCCTCCCAGTTTTGTATCAACTGCAGACTTGCTGAAGGAATACTCTGTCCCATCATCTAGGTCATAAATACAGATGTTGAACAGTATTGCACCCAGCATCAAACCCTGGAGTATACCACTAGTGACTGGCATCCAGCTGGACTTTGGGCCACTGATCACAATCCCTGGGCCCAGTCATCCAGACAAGTTTTTAGTCCACCTCATTATCCTCTAATCAAACCTGTACTTTTGTCAGCTTGTCTGTGATGAAGTTATGGGAGATTGTGTCAAAGACTTTACTAAGGTCAAGGTAAGCAACATCCACAGTTCTCCCCTCATCCAGCAAGCCATCCTTTTCACTGGAGAAGGCAATGACATTGGCCAAACATGATTTCTCCCTTGTAAGTTCATGCTGACAACTCCCAGTCTTGTCCTTCATGTGTTAGGAAATGCTTTCCAGGGGAATTTTCTCCATCACTTTCCCAGGGACTGAGGTGAGGCTGAGCAGCCTGTAGTTCTCCAGATCTCTCTTCTTGCCCTTTTTGAAAATAAGAGTGATACCTGCTCTTTTCCAGATTTCAGGAACCTCTGCCAGTTGTCATGACTGTTCCAGGATATTTGAGCGTGTCCTCATGATGCCATCAGCCAGCTCCCTCAGCAATCATGGGTGCAGCTTGTCAGGACCCATGGACTTATGTATGTCCAGTTTATTTAAGTGCTCCCTAACCTGGTCCTACTCCACTGAGGGAGAGGGAGAGGGAGAGGGAGAGTCTTCCTTGTTCCACACCTTCACTGTGGTCTTAGGGGCCTGAGTTTCCTAAAGGCAGGTGAGACACCTATTCATGCTATAGGAAGGTGCATATTCACACTACAGAATATGGTTTAGATACTACTCTCAGTATTGCCCTAGCCTCACATTGAGAGAGCAGTTCCCTCCCCAGCAGAGATTTGTGGGACATATAAAGAGCTGAGAACTGCAGAAGTATGGGCAGCTGGATGGTGCACATGTCCTCATAGCATCAAGAAAGAATATGACGGGAAGGGCTTCTTTGTCATAGAAACATAGAATGGTTTGGGTTGGAAGGGACCTTAAAGACCACCTAGTTCCAACCCCCCTGCCATGGGCAAGGACACCTTCCACTAGACCAAGTTGCTCAAAGCCCCATCCAACCTGGCCTTGAACACTTCCACGGAGGGGGCATCCACGACTTCTTTGGGCAACCTGCTCCAGTGTTTCACCACCCTCAGAGTGAAGAATTTCTTTGTTATATCTAATCTAAATCTACCGGTTTTCCATTTAAAGCCATTACCCTTTGTCCTATTCACTACATGCCTTAGCGTCCTTATGATCTATGTTAGTTATGGAAGCATCTTTACTTAATGGATTAGTTTAAATAATTAATGGGCTGTAAGTGGAAAAGGACTGATCCTGACTACAAATTTAATAGCAGATGGTCCCAAACTGAGGAGCCAGGATAGCATCTATTTCAAACAATGACATACTCTGTTTGTTTGAAGACTTTGTCCACCCATCAAGATCTTCTTGGTTAATTGTCAAGTAAGTACCTATGGAAAGTAATAAATCATGGAAAAATTGCTTCTGGCATCAGGTAGTCAGTTCATCTTGATCAAAACAGTAGCTTTTTTCTAGAAGCCTAATAAAGCTAGAGCAGATTCAAGCTGAACAGTTGTGATTTCCATCTCTAGCCTTTCTTCCAAGCTCAATGTAGAGTTGCAAGTGCTGGCCTTAAATGGCTATGGAGTGCTTTTCCACAAAGATGGTTGTGTTCCCAGCCAAAATCTTATTCCTGTTTTTGACCCTTGAAAATACAAGTTCATCTGCTGACATCTTTCTAAAAACAATTTTCTACTTACAGATACTCATCAGTTCTTGAGAACCTGATGTCTTGGTTTTTTGTTTTGTTTTGGTTTGGGGTTTTTTTGTGATTTGTGGAAGTTCTGTTTTCCAAATCTTCAAACATGTGGCCTTGTTGGGAAAAAAAGGGTTAGTGCGAGTTAGGAAGAAATAAGTGTTTTTCCAAAAGCAGAAAACAAAATTATAGCTAAATAACAGCTGATTCTAGAAAAGTAAGGAAAAGGAAAGATCCTCTTGTCTAAGACCTAACAAATTTAGGAAATCTTAGCCACCAAACCTTTGTGGATTTGAATCAGGATCGATTCTTTTTGCTCTGCTGAATTTCTCTGATACTGTGACCTCTTGCAAAATAAGAACCAGAACATCAAGTAACATGGGGGCATTAAAAAAAATAATAGAAAGAATGAAAGTGAGTTTTTCTAGTGCACTGCTGGAACAACCTGAAAGTTTTTCTGGTTGGAAGCTCTCAAATGAATAGTTTCTCCTAACTGTGAATTATGTTTGGGGAAATAGAAAATTCAGAAATTGCAAGAAGCAAAGAGACCCAATAAGATACAGAAGAGTTATACTAGTAAGTCATGCTTGAGTCTTTAAACAGTCCCTGAGCTCCCCTCAGATGTTTTGATTTAAAAAAACAAAGGGAAAAAAGGCAACATTTTCAAATACTGTTGGCTGTTTAAAACCGAGTTGATGGTGCATTGCATTGCATTCTGTAGCACATACAGCCTTTTTCCTTCTGGGTATTTTAAGTTGGTGCTGGGAAATGGCCCAAGAGAGGTGAAGGAAAGATTGCTTTGCCAACAGGACAAAACCTGGAGAAATTTGAAGTGCTCTTGGTTTATGCAGTCCGCCTGGCAATGTTTGAAAAGCTACTGGATAGGTTTCTTTGGTGTATCTTTCATTTCTTTATATTAGGTTTATGCTTAAATGTTTAACAAGAACTGATATATTTACGAATACTCTTCCAGACGCTTTATCTCTGCCAGTCTGAAATGAACGCAAATGAAGGCCATTGATGAGGTGAAATTTCCACTTAAAAGAAGAAGACCTGGTGTGCTCCCCCGACAGTTGCAGAAATGCAGCACTTGTAAGGCTCTGCTTATATTAAGAAATGCTTGTTTGGAGGTTTCCCAATATTGAAAAAACTATGGGATAGGCTCGGTAAAAGAGGTAAAATAATTTATTGGTCAGTAATATGTATTGTAATATTTAATTCTAAGAGCTCTCTCAGCCTACTCTTGCTTCAAAACCCCTTTCATAATGATGCTGACAATAGTCCTTACCGGTCTGGAGTAGGTATATACTCAAGGGCACAAATGGTGTTTGAGGGGAGCAGTTTATTACAGCAGAGTCCAGAGTCTCCAGAGAAACAGTAGAACCACTTGAAAGTAAATAAATTAATTATATGTTTGCTTTTGGTTTGCTCCTGTTATTTATAGAGAAGGAAGTGTAGGATTAGGATAGGCTTGCTTTTGGGGTTCTTGAGATTGAGGAATACTGAGACGCAGCTCGCCAAATATTTAAAAATAAAAATAAATTCACAGTCACCCAGTTGGCATGCAAAAGGTGATGGCGGTTGTCCAGAGAGCATTTCTGGGAAGTCAGTTGCAAACTCTTCCTTTAGCAGAGACAAGGAAGTGGATGCTCAAAGGAAAAAATACAGGCAAGAAGAGGTGATGGATACTTGTCTTCTCATTTTCGTCATGTGCAGAAAAACAAAGCTAATGGTTTAGCTGCTGGTGAATGGGCCTACAGACTTCAGAGCAGTTAAAATTTTTCAGTTTGTGTATCCTGACATCACCAAGCTGAGTGATGAAAAAATCTGGGGTTTTAACAGGAATATCAGGTATGATAATTCTCGGAATGCGAGGCTCTGGGATGACAGCAAGAAAGCCTGGACTTCAAAATTCCAGGTTAAGACAGAAATGTTCAACCTGAGTTATTTATAGGAGGTTTTAGAAATCCGGGAGAATCATAAGACTTTTGCCCAAGCCACTTAGCCCAAGCAGTGGTGAGTGTAAATAACAGTGCAGGCCAGTCAGACTTGCCCAGGAAAGAGCTGGAACAGAGAATTTAATCTCATAAACCCCAAGGCTGGAAGGCTTAAATTCAATAAAATAATCTAACTTTGCTGCTAAGTAGGATTAGTTGCAGCCACCAGAAGTTGGGAGTACTCAGCACCTTGAGGTGTGATGAAGTCGTATGTGTTTGCCTTGGCTCGCTATGCGGAATATAAATGCAAAATGAGACGTTGATATCCAGTACCTATCCACATTTGGCATTAAAACAAATGGCAGACATTGACAATTTAATTAAATTAAATATATTTCAGTTTTAATTAAATACATTTCAGTTAAAATAATAGATAATTTTAATTGTAAAAAAAAGAAATAAACTAGTCTCAGTTAATTCCATTTATAGCACTTTTTCCTTTGACAAAACAACAGTGATGAAGTTACTGTTATTTCTTTAGTGTGCACTCATATTTTCTATGATGAGGTGAATTATTATATTGAAAGATGAGGTATTTAGTTGTCCTACACTTGACACATCTAACTAAATTTAGGACATTTTACTTGAATTGAATGGAAAAGCAGAAGGAATGTCTATCATGGATTTCCACGCTTCTAAAATTTATAATGCAGAACTGGGTTAATTATGGTTAAATAATAGCTTGGAACTAATGGGTTCACAATCACTTGTATTCAGTTCCAAATACATACGCTGTGAGTCTATATAATTTTTTAGTTGGGAAACATGTACTGTAAGGTGGTGGCTATTCCACTGATGTTAAGATAGCTCACCATAGGTTTTCTAGCAGCACCAAAGGCAGATGAGGAACCAATAGTCAGTACATCATTCAACTAGCTATTATTTCTATTTTTTATTCACTAGCTATTATTTTTAGATAAAAATCAAATTATATTTTTAGTTATATGACTAAAAACCCTGTATCTCCCCAACTTGCCATCTGCCCGAGCTTTTTATCACAGAAAAGCACTGAAATCAGTGGGATCTTTTTTCTTAGTCTGTCCAATCGTGATTCTAGATTAAAATCAGCGCTGGGATTTGGGACCGTCAGTGGTTGTCCTAATAGCCAGTGAGGCTCGGGGTGCCTTGTTTGGATGCATTTATGGGGTTCGTATGCATGGGGTAACTGTCCTGAAGTCCTGAACACAGGTGGAGTCAGTGGCTCTCACATGTGGGCTCTGAATCAAGGTATCACGTTTGCCCTGGATGGGAAATCTGCTTCACAAATTCAGCCTATGTGGCTGGGATCTTCTTTCCAGCTGGAATCAGTGAGCTCAGCAAGGTGCTTCAGTGCATATGAGTCATGCTCACTCATGTTAAAACACCTCCTCGATCTGAACTTGTATTTCTAGGATAAAAAAAAAAAATCGAAAAATTGCTTTCTTAAGTCTCATTTCCTAATTACTCAACCGTATTTTCACTCTCCTAATTCAGACTGCAAATTTAAGAGCAGAGATTTATGGCCAGGATAATGTTAGTCATATTACCAATTAATAATATTACCTTAGGAACCGGTCTACAACACATGCTGTATTTTAAATACCTATACTTGTTTCCATACAAATTTAATAAACAATTATAGAATCTTTTTGCTTTAGCTATTTAGGAAGGACTGAAGAATTAGTTCTAATACAAAAGAGCGATTAACATTTGGCTTGGAAAAAATTCTATGAGCTTTCCTTTCACCCAGTTCTCACACGTGCGTTATCTGCTATAACATAAGAAAAAGAAAGCAATATTTCATCACTGTGAATAAAAAAAAAAGTAACTTAATTCCTTTTTTGTCAATTTTTGACTCATAGCACAGAATTCAATTTAATAAGGTTTTTCTTTGATAAAGGGCCATATTAATAGCTTCAAAGAGACCTAGACATTTTGATACAGGTTAGTGATGGGCCTCCATAATAAGCAGGGAGGACCATCATATATGCACTTATATACTATTGTTTAAAAATTATAAAAAAATTAAAACAATTGTGAAAAAATGTCTGCAAGTACAGAACTGTATGCATTGCAGTAGTTAAGAAACTAGGTAAGGTCATTTTAAAAATACTTTTAAATGCTTTTAAATACTTTTAAAATACTTCGTAACTGTATAATAATGTGAAATGGAAAGAAACTGAGCATGTGTTTTCCAAGCCCATTTTAACTCCTTCCCCTCTTTCTCTCTTTCAGTGCCATGTATAATTGCTGATTGTGTTGCTTGGTAATGACAGAAAAGTATTGAATGCTTTTTGTTTCTTTTATTACAGGAAATGTGTTCAGATATTAGGAAGTTGGAATTTTAATCTTCAATGATAAGATTATCATCATGAAACTCTTTAAAAGTTTAGTTTAAATTCTATCATGTGTTTCTATAAAAATAAACCAGTTTATAAGAAAATACATGGGTGGGCTTGTGAGTCAGAAATAAAGTTGAAGAAGTTGTATGCTAATGAATTTACTATTATCTAGGGAATATCATAGCTAATTCTGACTTTTTTACCCCATTTCCATCTCTCCAGCGCACCTGAGTTTTTCCTCATGAGAATACAGTTTGCTCCTGTGTCCAATGCATATCGCCAAGATTACCTGATGCAGGGATATGCCATAACTGGGGCAACACTTAAATGTATGCAGAAGCTGGGATAAAATACAGAAGCTCATACTGAATTATTATCTTACTGTAAATGCATGTGTTTAAAAGCTGTTTTTCCACTTCTGGGTGCTGTTTATAAATGCATTTTTTTACCTGTAAGTTTTCTGGCACCATTCCACATGACAGCCTACATCTCTCCCTCGGCTACGCTTCCCCTCCTTGGGTTAATAGCTGTGCTTGATCTAGATCTTCAGCGGCTTCTGTTCAGATGTTCTCAGTGAGAGGGTCCTTCAGCTGCGGAGCTTATTTCACTTTTCCCCTCAAGCCTAGATTGTTTTTATTTGATTTAAAGCTGGTCTTCTTGTGCAGCCACTTGGGGAGGTATGGATTAGATGAACTGGCCATGAAGTAATATAAGAAGCAAAAAAATTTTGAGAGGCAGAACTTTTTGCTACCTGATAATAAGCAGGAGTTAGCTGCTATTCTGTTAAAAAGAAACCATTTTTTTTAAAAAAAAAAGCAGTGGTAATTGTGTTAAAGTACCTGAAAACTTCTTTAGTGGACACTGCAGAGGAGAACAGGGGACATAAATACAGATGCCATATCTCCTGGTGGATAATCTTATTTACAAGGGTTTATGCAATAACAAAATAAAATATAGTCTAATTAAATAATAACAAATACAGAACTGATAACATTTTTATCATGTTATATGTTAAGTTGTTGAGCTTGAAACTCTGACAATATTTTCACCTATATCTAGCTGCATTAATTATAGGACTCGCTTCATTTTTCACACTTCATTCCTAGTCTTTCATACACCCTGTGCTTTAAAAAGAGTGGAAAGACACTTGGAAATGAGTATATCTGTACTTGGTACGTGGTCTAAGATTTTCTTTGTAAATTATTTTCTACCTCCTGTTACTGCTTGTCATTTCCTAAATCATCTTTTCTTTTGTCTCAAGACAAAACCTACATCTTATACCTCATGCATACCTGCCTAATGGAATTATTAAATCAGCTATTTTAAACTTACATACTTGAGAAAATACTTTTTTCTAATTTATTGAGCTTGCCATTTATTTTGTTTTTCCAATGGCATGATTTCACAGAATCACAGAATCGCAAGGGTTGGAAGGGACCTCGGGAGATCATCTAGTCCAACCCCCCTGCTAAAGCAGGCTCTCCTAGAGCATTCTACACAGGACTGCATCCAGGCGGGCCTTGAATATCTCCAGAGAAGGAGACTCCACAACCTCCCTGGGCAGCCTGTTCCAGTGCTCCGTCACCCTTAGAGTAAAGAAGTTCTTCCTCATATTCAACTGAAACTTCTTATGTTTCAGTTTGCACCTATTTCAACTTTCCTTATTTGATATGTTTCTTCCCTTTCCTTTCAATGTATTTTTTTGTCTGTTATTTCTATATATCTCTCACTTGAAGATTGGCATAAACTTCAGAAGTTGGAGTCTAAATTATTTTAATACTTCTAGCCTCTGTGCCAGTTCAGACAGTGACCCTGAGATTCAATAGCAGCATCTTTTTACTGCCTTTTCCTTGTGCTGATTGAATTTAGTGTGGAGAGGGGGACTATTCACATACCTGCTTGTTCTCCTGTGATTCTCCTCTGTATCGTTACACTGGCTATTCATAAATCTCTCAATACTGAAACTAATTTAGACTATAGCAGCTCAAACCAAGCAGATTTAAAATATCTTTGATTCCAGCAGTGAAAATTGCTTTTGTATTTTTACGGTGCTATTACAGACCATCTTCCCAGCATGTTTTGTTTTATTTTTTTTCCTTAGTGTGCAAAAATGCCGTGGCTCTGGGGAGGATGTGCTACGCTGTTTAGTTTAGGTTAGTCAGATTTCTGTGTAGAAGGAGCGCATGAGAAATACAGTTACTGTGTTTTCTGCCTCAATCTCTGACTAGGGAGGTTGCCGAGGCACTGCTGCCTCTCCAAAGCCAAGCCCTGATGGCAACTTGAGGTTTCTGGAATGAGTTTCCGTGCCTGCTGCTACGACTGATGAGGGAAAGTCTTCATCCTTTTTCTTGCTTTCAGTCCAGCTTTGCCCCAGTCTGTCCTGCCAGTTTCTTCTCTGCCAGGGAGCTGTGCCAGGCAGCAATGCTGGTGATGCTGGTGCAATGCCACCAGGAGAGGAGACAGCACTGCCTCGGTCAGAGTTTCAGTGATACATATGGTCTTGTTTAATCTGAGCCTACAAAAACCTACCTAGACACAGGCTATGGCTAAACCAGATGATCAAAGAGAGATTCAGGGTTCCTGAGGGGATCCACGTGTAGGATCTAGACCAGAACCCGGGTTAGTCTAGAGAAATCCTTATTCTTCAAAAACAGAGAACCAAACCCCCAAGCCATGCTACCATCCCCACAGCTCCTCTGTCGAGACACAGTGCTGCTGTGATGGATCCCCCTTCCACCAGCTCCTGCTCCCAGGACATTACAGCTGGGTCTGCGGTGACTGAATTTAATATATTCCCCATCTATCTCCTGACTTACTTTCAGACCATGTTTATTAATAGATTTCAGTCTGTTAGTAGCATTATTAAGAACATTTCTGCCCTGCATTTGTAATAGACTTAGTGCCTGCCAAGACAGTCCTTACTCTAAGGACAACTCATGTTATCTTAATCCTAAAAAAATACCAATGTTGCTTTAAAAACTAATTCCTGTGTCATGTATCAAGTTTAGTCCCAATGCAATCAACTTGTACAGATTATCACCTAATGGGATTTTTAAAAGTTCTAAAATGATTCAGAAGCCGTAAAAGAGAGGGCACTCAACAAACCCGTAGTAAGGTACTTTCTTGCCCAGGCTTCTCATCCTTCATTGCTCTTTCCAGTCTTCTCAGGTTGAGCAGGATCTTTTGTTTACTGTGCCACGTAGGACCGAGAGACCGTAGCTGTAGCCGGGTTGGATGAGACAGGCACACTAAACAAGAGTAAACTTGTCTGAATTTTGCTGGCTGCTGTTGCCATCCCCATTATTCTTGACCGGGGGGCTGCAAACATACAGCAGTGGGTTAGCAGGAGGCAATATGGGTCCCACCTGACACTGTTGGGGGAAAAAAAAAGACGCATAAGTACTATGTATAGCTTGTTACTTTTATTGGCTTTAATACGGACTGTAATAGATGGTTACTCCAGCCTTAAGAGCAATTAGTGATCTCATTAGTAGTGGAGCTCCAACAAACAGCTGGGGAAGAGCAGTGGCAGTCCTCCTCCTCTCCTCGTCTCCTTTGAAGCCACTGGGTTTTCCCAGAGGAAGACCAGCCATATCACATCCCTTCCTTCCCAGGAGCCAGCGTAAACATCCAGTGCGATTCCATAACGATTTCTTGAGGAGTAGGTGGCTACAACACCCTTCCTGCAGCCTGCTATGTGCCCTCTGCTCATATTACCAATTCCCTTACATATCCCCTTCAAGTGGCAGCTGTAAATAAGCACAAGTCTCCAGCAGCCAGGATTCAATTGGAATCAAATTCGGGGTTAGGGAGCTGTCAGCTACCTGACTTCTGTGGCATCGTAGCTGTCATCTGAATGAATTACAGACCACACTATCCTTTTTTTTTGGGGGGGGAGGCTGTGAGCCAGAGGGGTGGAACAAATTGGGGCAAATGGCTGAAATTTAGTGCAGGTTTCTGCAAGTTTTTCAAGCATCATGCACCCATCTTCAGTGTGGTTATTTGGTGTGGCTAACAGCTTTTCCATGTAAAGTGGAATAATCTTCTGTTGAAAGCTCTCTGTAGTATGAAAAAAAAAATTAAATTGATTACATAATTAGATGAGGCTTATTTTGCTCTGTTCTAGCAAAGACTGAAATATCTGGGTCGAAGTTTCATGGCAGTTGCCTATGCACAATTTACACTTTGAGATTGGCAGCTTCTCTCTGGATGCTGAGGAGCAAGACATTCCCCCTCCCTTCCACGCTGCTTGTAGAGTGCGGTGCCCCATGCTGATGATGCCAGGCAGATTTAATTGTGCATGCTCAAAGAGAAAAATGACATCCACGCTTGGGTTAGTGCTCTCTGTGGCAAGCTGACAAATCCCCCAGCTGTCAACTAACCTCAAAGGCAAGTGTACGTGGCTCCAGCTTATATCTGCTTGCATTCTGCCCATAGGCGTTTATAAGCTGAAACTCAGATTGGCTGCAACACATTCAGACTGCTACTGAGAGAAATGTATGGTCTTTTTTATGTGTTTCAATCTCTAAGGGTGACCCACACAGTTAAAGTTTATTTTTCAGACAGACTATGAGCAGGTGAAGAACGCAATTTTTTGCATACGTGGCAAGTGAAAGGGCATAATGTTTATGGCTATGGATCTCGCTAAGTTGCTGATTGCTTAGAGAAAATCATTTCTTCGTTGGGCTCAGATGGATCATATTTATATTTTTATATATTTACTGGGGTTACTGGCTGCCAGAGAATTGCATGCACACAAAATGGCCTTACGTAAGTGCCAATATATACGGGTAAATGCAAAGAGGCATGTGTTGCTAATGCAGTGTTGGAGTCATGGAGGAGGACTTCTGGCAGAATCATTGTCACTTGTGGTGCACTGCAGGCTGTCCATCTAAACCTATCATTACCTGGCACCTATGCTCCAGTGAAATCATCAGACCAATCTGCGAATGGGCAAAAAGCCATCTTAACAGATGGCTTTGACTGTAGGTAACCAGGAAACCATGCATATACATTAAACATGGGTTCAGAGAGCATGGGTCTTATCTAGGAACATCAAAACAGCTGTCAGTTTTGAGCTCCTCCATATACTGTTGAGAACATATGCCATACCCACCAGACACCCACGTAGGGTGGGCTAGAGCCAGTTCCCATGGTTCTGATGCACTTTGTAGGAATTGCTTGGTTGGGCATGGTCTCACATGTTTTGCAATGAACTTTGAATTTGTATTAGAGAGACAAAGAAAGAAGATTGAGGATGCAGTTGCATCCACCTAATTTGCATGCCCAGCTGAGGCACTGTCTCACCCAAATTTTAGGTGATGAGGAGGGCTATCCAACCTACCTGGCACAACTGTCTGTTTCCTAAGTAGAGAGTGATAGCGGCTTCAGATCAGGGAAAAGTCTGATATGTTTACATTTTGAATGCATTGGAGTCTTAGAACAGGATCTTAGAATCTAAAGAAATAACAGGAAATGCCAAATATCTCTATCAACTTGGGATTTAGTTCACCAAAGTTCTTCTGGTCCTGAGCAGCCCGTGCTATTCTTTTTTGTAACAGTCTGATATTGAAGCACTCAGCTAGAAAGTGGGAATTCCTAGGTTCTTGGCCTCTTCAGTATAATAAACTGCAGATCCTGACCTCGTAAGTCCAGGTGAGTGGTTCTCACCATGCTTTGAAGCTGAATCATAGCACAGCTCACTGTCATGAATGCAAAGGAGCAGTGACTCCTGGGAGGTCCTCACCACCAGTTATTTTCACAGGCTTAGTGCTTCCCCATATACACAAGGGAGCATGAAGACAATGTCTCTTTTAGTGTCCAAAATTAGTATGTATCTAAAAACAAACAAAAAACCCTCGGGCCATATTCACATCACCTAGCTCCACCTAAAATTCACTGGGACTTTTGTGTATTCTTGTCTGGCTATGGGTTTTCTGAATCATGCACTCAATGGAAATTTTAGGTTAATTGGAACTTAAGCTTCCTGAAAATAGCCCCAAGGCAGCAACATCAGGATTTAGGGGAGATACTCTAGCTTCAGTGAATCTGTGCAAATACACAGAGCCCTGGAGCTTTTTTTCTGATGCTGGGAGCAGGGCAGGATGCAGAAGTGCTGAAGGAGTCCAAATCCATCTCCTGTTTCCTTTTTGCTACCTGAGCATGGGAAGAGAGGATTGCAAGATGGGGCACGCATATGCCTGTGAATGTGGTGCTCTCTGTTGGCAACACAGAGCTTCAGAGAATATTATGTACCTGTGAGAGAAAGAGTGCTTCATAGTTCAGGCAGCGCAGACTGAGATTTTCAGGATCAGAGGACCTCTGCATAGGCCAGCTGTAAATTTGAGTTACTGTTACCTTGGGACCTTTGGGAAGCATATTAAGAGTTATAGAGAAAATAAGAAAAAAAAAAAAAACAACCATTTTTTTTTTGATTACTTAAATACAGATCTTAATATGTAGTTGTTTGTCTGTAGAATTGAGATACCTGTAAAACTCTCCTAGTAGTAGCAACACTATGTGGAGGAAGTCTGCTCTTTGCATGATACATAGCTAGCTTAACTGTGTAAGGAAGGTGTGTATGCTGTAAAATGTCATCTGTATAAAGGGACCAAGTGAGGCCTGTTCATATTTCAAAATTGTCAGTGTGAAGAATTGTGATTAGCATTTTAGGTTTGGCTTGCATAACTCTGCATTCTTAAGGTAGTTTGTGTTTAACCTAAATTACTCTCCCTTTAACTATGGAGTTAGAATGAAATTCAGCTGTCACAGACAGGAGTAATGATATTTATTAATAGTGCAAATCATTCATACACATGGGAAGAACTTAAACCTGCAAAGCACATCAGGACAGGAGATCACAGTCCTTAAGGGGTTGATTTATCCTTGACTTCTATGAGCCTTTGTTATGCTAATGATAGATATATATTCCCAAAATCCGTTGTGTCTGCCTATGCCTTACCCTTTGATTTCTTTATTAACTCTCCTCCATTGTCACTACATGTTCTTCTTAATTCAGATCAGGTTTTGCAGCTTGCGTCATACTTTGCTATTTTTTCCCAAAATGGTTTCTTGAGTTCTCTAGCAGCTTGTGTGCCTTCCCCTCTTGGCTGCAGCCCTCTGCCACTGCTGCTAGAAGGGCCCCTGGGCGAGCTGCCACCAGTCGGACTCTGATACTAACGGGTTTCCTTTGTTCCCAGAGCAGTCACGGCAACCGACCTAATTAATCACGCCCGACCCTCATTAATAAACATAATCTTGGTAATTTAGGCTAAATGTGTGCATGCTCTAGAATACTGAACATTTTTATCTAAATACGTAATTTGGGTTTTAGGCACTTAAATAAATATTATGGTTTATGGTGGCCCTGGATGCTACTGACTTAGCTAACGTTGTAAACCCTTGGTATTTCTAAAGTCAAGATGCATGTTCAGGTGAATAGCCGTGGGCATGGGTGGCTGGCTCGCCTACAGTTTTATTTGCAAACATTGACAAACGTGATACGAGTAGATGGCACCCTCGGTATCATCAGTAAATGGAAAAGCTGTTTACAGGTAATAATGTCTTTAAGGATATAAACAGGAGTAAAACATATAGGTTAATGTAGATTATCAGCTGTAAGAACAGCTGTAGGACTATTAGAGAGCTATAAGAAAAGCTAAGAAGTACAGAACATTTCTCATGAGCTTATTTTAATGCCAGGAGCAGGGCTTTTTTTTTTTCTGAAACACAACATACTACTGCCCTGTGTAGCTGCTTCATTATCCTTTCTTCAGTACAGGTATGTCTTGCAACATCTTGTACTCTCTCTTGGGACTAAACAGATATGAAGCAGCAGCAGCATAATTTTGCTCATGTGCTGGGCTCTGAACTCAGCTGCAATTAAATATTCAGCAGGGTACTCTGTCTATAGCTAGACTCATGTAGCAGTTATAAAAGATTAAGTCAGTGTTATGTTTCTGTGTAATGAAAGAGTTGAAGTGAGCATTTCTGTTGAAAGTTTCAGATTTCAGGTTTAGAAATTATGGTCTTTATTATGATTTTTAAAGGGCACATAAGATAAATGATAGAGTTGTAATTTTCTTACCGAAATCTTTCTCTTTCAGGATACCTGTCCCAGCATCTTAATTACAGTCCTCCTTGTACTTTGTTGTCTCTACCTTGCCATTTCAATATACATTGTGCATATCTCTTAACTGGACATGCAGTAAATATCTTATAGAAAAATGAAGGGCATTGCATAACAGAATGGTGCAGATTTGCAGGTCTTGCAGTATATTATAAATTTATGTGGGATTTTCTGTTCATCAGTACTAAGATTGCAAATGGTACGTGTATCTGAGGAAGGAATAGAAGCTTTGAGGCAATTTCTGGTAGAATTCATTTATACAGCAATGTTCCAAAGGAGAGAGATTAAAGCAGCAATGCAGAAAATTCCAATTTCTGTCACTTGCAGGTCCCTTCTCTTCACCCCACTCCACCCCAAATCTTTCTCTTAGAAAATTTACTGGCATTATTAATGAAGTTCCATCCCAGCACTGGTGTGGAATCTGAAGGGTAAATTCAATCAGCAAGTTTGAAGTCCTAATCCTTGTAAAGCCAGTGTGAGTAACAGATGATATTAAGCAAGATGGTACCTGTTCAGCAATTGCTGTAAATGTGACCTCATTATCTCTATTTGTGTTTTTCCTCTCTGTTTTACAGAGCACATTGATTTAGGAAGATGCCTTTGGCTTATTACCGTCAATGTTAGAATGATAGAAAAATGTGAAAAAAGATTAGGGGATTGGTGTGAACTGAAAGCCATTATATGGTTTATTAGAAAATTAGGGATTTGGTTTTAATTACGATTCTCCTGCAAGTATCACACACTGTATTGTATAAACGGGGGTCTTCTCTGAATTTCATTAACAGATTTTAGTCTAGCTTCACTCCCTGGAAATTTAGAAGTGAAATTGTCACCAGGCCTATACTTTCTTAGAATACAACAGGATCAGCATAATATCATTAAACAGATTTCCTGGATGTCCTCAGGAAGGAGAAGGAACAAGCAAGGCCCTGGTTCCATCTCACTGTTTGCTTGGTCTTTAACTTGGCAAAAAAGAGTTGTCACTTGTATAGCGTCCTGGACAGTCACCCACCTGAGAAGCAGCAGGCACTGTAGCATTTTCGGACCCTTGCATGACAGTCAATGGCAGTTGCCTGTGGCAGGATGGAAAGACCTAAGGGTTGAAATTCAATAATCCTTTCTGGTTTGAAACACTAATTAGCTGTTGCACAGTTCTGCTGCCAGCGTGCTGGCGACGGCAGTGGGCTCTTACCACTGTGATCAGCAGGCAAAGGGCTGAATGCAAAAGAAAGGAAGCGAAAGAATAAGGAACTTCTGACTGAGACGAAGGTTGCAAAATAAGTAAAAATTGCCCTATATTATATATTTTGTATCAGTAAGAAAAGGAAATTCATCCGGTGTTCTGCTTACTGAGCCGGCAGAAGCTTGCAGTGCTACAGTCGATATCCTGCAGTCTTAGAATGGGCCTATTTTATATCATTTAACAATTTTATATAGTAAACATAGCTTTGTTACTTATGAGTCGTAAAGAGAGAGCTCCTTTCAGAAGTTTTTTTGTGGATATACAGAATAACTGAAGGGCACATTCAGTGGTGCTAAATGGTATTGGATAAAATCATCCAGTGAAATGACTCTCGTGTAAATTTTGCACACTGAGGTGCAATGTAAGGTGGAATTTATGTTTTAAGTGTGCCATGGATGGTAGCCAGGGATGTCTGCCAAAAAAATATAAAATATTTGTAAAATGCATTTTTTGATCTAATTTCAAGATGTTTGAGTTTGGTACCTTCTGTATGTGAAGGTCCATTTGCATCTCATACACGGATATGTTCTTGGTGTCTGCTTTGTGTTTACGCCTTCTGTGCCTTGTGTGTTTTATTTTGTGTGTACATGTGCTTTATGGCCACCTTAACTACCCATATAAATTTGTCAGTCCATACATTATAGGTATTTGTCCACTCCCGCTGTATGTTTTTTCAGGACACGGGTGATAATGAAGAGCAATTCACCTGAATACCATCCGTGTCATTTCTGGTTTGGCAGCTCAGCCCAAATACAAAGTTTCAGCAAGTTTCACCTCTTGCATTTCAGGATTATAATGATGAAATTCGCCAGGAGCAGCTTAGAGAACTGTCATATTTGAACGGCTCTGAGGATTCAGCACGCGGACGGGGCATTCGAGGAAGAGGGATCCGTGTGCCACCTGCAGCGCCTTCAAGGTGTGGTAACCCGAGCTGTTATACTAATAGCTTTAGAAATTTTAAACAATGGTAAACCAAACATAGTTTAAAAAAAAATAATAATAAAGAAAATCACATAAACATCATGGTCAGTAAACCAAAATGTTTTTCTTCTGATAACTTGTGTGGTCTATGTTGTGCCAGATTCTCTGACCTACAGTTCACAGACTACACTGGGTGGTATACAAGTACCTAACAAAAAATCAGAGCAGATTATGAAGCCAGGGAAAGGGTATTTCTAGGAAAGAATATTGTTATCCCAGCACAGAATTGGTATGGTCAGTACCATAAAATCATAAAATAGGTAGTCAGAGAAGGCTACATAGTCTGGATGGAACTTTATTTGCTCAATAATTACTTTTTTTTTGTAGTTATATCATATCTATAATATATGTGTCTTGCATTATATACTATTTGTTATATGGGTTATCATTTTATATAAATTTAATTGGCATCATCTAAAAACATTGATGTATGAATGTTTCCTGAATTCTTCCAAGGTTTTATTCATATATAAGTAACAGATAGCTCTGCTTGTTCATAAGGCCAGTGTATAATCTTAATAATACACTTTCATACTCGTTTTTCACTGTGAACCCTTAAGAAATTTGTTGCCTCAAGCATCTAAGTTACCTAGCTACTTCTAGGCATCCAGACAGACCATTTCAGGATGGGTCCTAAGAAATCTGCTTTTATTATGGAGGAAATAGGATATGGAGGTACCTTATTTTAAGCTGACAGAGGAGTTCTTTGGTATAATTGAACGGGCTGATCTTGCCTATGACTTTTTTTTTTTCTCCCTGAAGGTGTCTATCATGTTTTCCCTCAGTTCTTTTTGAATGGAATTTTTTATCAGTACTAAAATGCACATACATAGGATTTACACTTGTCATTCGTGACCATCTTCCAATCAAAGTCTTTTTGGGCTCAGAAACCAGTCTTCCTTACGCCTAAGATCTCTGAGGGGCTTGACTTAATAATGATGTTCAGAACATCACTGCAACAGACTGGCAGCTTTTAAATTATGTTCAAAGCATAACCAGTGGAGTGCTGGCCCCCACTTCCTGCAAAATACCCCAATGATTGGATGAGTTGGACAGATACAGGATCTTGGATGCTTTCCCTATTTACCAGTCAGAAACCCCAGGAGAATATTAAAAAAAAAATTGCAACTGAACTATTTTAAGCTAAATATTTATGCTAATAATTTATACTAATAGCATAATTATATTTATGGTGGTGCAGTTGATATGCTTGAGGGAAGGGATGCCATCCAGAGGAACCTTGACAGACTTGAGAAGTGGGCCCATGGGAACCTCATTAAGTTCTACAAGGTCAAGTGCAAGGTCCTACTCCCAGGTAATCATAGAATCATAGAATCACTTTGGTTGGGAGGGAAGGGATGCCATCCAGAGGAACCTTGACAGACTTGAGAAGTGGGCCCATGGGAACCTCATTAAGTTCTACAAGGTCAAGTGCAAGGTCCTACTCCCAGGTAATCATAGAATCATAGAATCACTTTGGTTGGCAAAGACCTTTGAGATCATCGAGTCCAACCTTTAACCTAACCCTGACATCCCACCACTAAACCATGTCCCTAAGCACCTCATCTATCCTTCTTTTAAATACCTCCAGGGATGAGGACTCGACCACCTCCCTGGGCAGCCCATTCCAGTGCCTGACAACCCTTTCAGTGAAGAAGTTTTTCCTAATGTCTAGCCTAAACCTGCCCTGGTGCAGCTTCAAACCATTCCCCCTCATCCTATCATCTGTTACCAGGGAGAAGAGGCCGACCCCCACCTCCCTACAGCCTCCTTTCAGGTAGTTGTAGAGGGTGATCAGGTCTCCCCTCAGCCTCCTCTTCTCCAGACTAAATAACCCCAGTTCCCTCAGCCGCTCCTTGTATGACTTGTGTTCCAGACCCCCCACCAGCTTGGTTGCTCTCCTCTGGACATGTTCCAGCAACGCAACATCTTTCTTGTAGTGAGGGGCACCAAAGATCGAAAACTCTACCATTTCATGATCACTAAGGCCTAGACGACCTCCGACCACCACCTCTCCCACCAGTCCTTCTCTGTTAGTGAATAGGAGGTCAAGCAGGGCACCTCCCCTAGTAGGCTCACTTGCCAGCTGTGTCAGGAAGTTATCTTCCACACACTGCAGGAACCTTCTGGACTGTTTCCTTTCTGC
>NW_009259859.1:144038-181238 GCF_000687185.1 Egretta garzetta
CAGGCAGAGCAGATCATCCACCTGCTCACACCTGAGACAGCCACTGTCCTTACCATTCTCCAGTACAGCTGACAGGCTGAGGCATTCCTTACAGCCAGCGACCTGGACAGCCACAGGTTTCTGTTTAGGTGGGGACTCCGTCTGGGTCACCACGTTCCTTCTGGCAACAGCTTTCAGACGAGTGGAAACCATTGCTTGCTCCAAACCATTGCTTGCTCCAGTGTCAGCATAGACTGAGGGAGGAAGGGATTGAGAGCAGCCCTGCCGAGGAGGATGTGGGGATATTGGTAGATGAAAAGGTGGACATGAGCCGACAATGTGCGCTCACAGCCCAGAAAGCCAGTTGTATCCTGGGCTGCATCAGGAGAAGCGTGGCCAGCAGGTCGAGGGAGGGGATTCTGCCCCTCTGCTCTGCTCTCCTGAGACCCCATCTGGAGCACTGCATCCAGCTCTGGGAGTGCTAAACTTCTCTGTGCTTGCCTGTATGCGATGTTCTCTCTGCATAGTGGGGTAAAGCAGAATCCCACAGTACCTCTCCCTTGTGCTGAACTAAATTAGACGGGAAGAAAAGGTCTTGCTCTCCTTTTCTACTCTTGCTCTACTTTGCCTTGCAAGTTTCTGCCATCCTGCATCATCTTCTGCCAATCAGTTTCTCCCACCCACCAATAAACACAAGGATGAGAGTGATGGCTGCTTGGTAAGTTTGAGAGCAACAGAAAAAGTTCCTCACTTTCTTCTTCCCCTAGAACTACTTCAGAGTAACTCTGCAGCTCTATGAATTACAGTAATCCAGAATTTCATTAGTATAAGCAACAAGAGGATCAGGTGTAAAAGGCATTGGATGGCTTAAAAATAATGCCTTTCCATAATATGAGTTCTGCCTGAGATATTGCCTAAAAGTGCTTGACGTTGTAGCTGCCAAAACCCCGGAGTTATACAATACTTTAAATAGCAGTAAAATTATAAGAGCCTTTAAAATGGAGTAACGCTTTTATGTCCTGCCTTGCCATACACGCCAAAGTGATCACTCCTTTTTGCTCCTCCCAGGGGACGCGGGGGTGCAATTCCTCCACCCCCACCTGGACGAGGTGCCCAAGCACCCAGAGGAGCGCCGGTGACCCGCGGAGCCCTCCCCGTCCCACCAGTGGCGAGGGGCGTGCCCACCCCTCGAGCAAGGGGTGCCCCGGCTGTCCCGGGCTACAGACCACCCCCGCCACCTGCACATGAGGCCTATGAAGAATATGTAAGTAACCACATGCCTTCATAACAGATGTGAGCCAAACTCTGTGGTGAACATCAAGTACCTCTGAGTTGGAAGACTCCAAGCCAATAACTTCCCTGTGTCTACTACTTACCTCCTGCTGCTGAATTACAGTCTGGGTGATGTAGTGTGTCTGCAGACCTGTGTTTTGAGTGGTGTGGGTTCATAGAATTGTTCACAGCTTAGTTTTGGGTATGAGAAGGACATGCTGGTTAGCTCTCAAGGCATCATGAAAGAGAAATACGGATATTCTAAATACTATAACTAAAAGTCACTCATTACTGTTGGCAAGTTCTCAGGAATATCAGACTATGTCCTTTGTGAGAAAATAAGGGGGGTTATTTGTTCTTCTGAATCCTTTTATTACATATAAATATATATGTATATTTTTATTCAACTTTGTGTTACAGATATATAACAAATAGAAATTCAGGTAATTTTCATGAAAGCTGATACAATGATGCATATTTAGCAAGGAGCAGTACTGTCACCTTTTCTTATGAGATGTTAAAAATAATTGTGCTGTAAACATCAAAGCTTTCAAGTCATCCTCATTAATGTTCCCTCCTGGAACTATCACCATAACAACAGTGTCGTGGTTTGACCCCGGCCGGCAGCTAAGCACCATACAGCCACTCACTCACTTTCCCCCGGTGGGATGGGGAGAGAATCGGAAGGGTAAAAGTGAGAAAACTCATGGGCTGAGACAAAGACAGGTTAACAGATAAAGCAAAAGCTGTGCGTGCAAGCTAAGCAAAACAAGGAATTCATTCCCTGCTTCCCATGGGCAGGCAGGTGCTCAGCCATCCCCAGGAGAGCAGGGCTCCATCACGCATAACGGTGACTTGGGAAGACAAATGCCATCACTCCGAATGTCCCCCCTTCCTTCTTCTTCCCCCAGCTCTATATGCCAAGCATGATGTCATATGGTGTGGGATACCCCTTGGGTCAGTTGGGGTCAGCTGTCCCGGCTGTGCCCCCTCCCAACTTCTTATGTCCCCCCAGCCTCCTTGCTGGTGGGGGGGGGTGAGAAGCAGCAAAGGCCTTGACTCTGTGTAAGCCCTGCTCAGCAGTAACAAAAACATCCCTGTGTTATCATATGATATAGTACACAGATATCACTCCCTTAGTCTATGGACCACACCTGTAAAATGTCTGTAAAATGTCCAGGAATGTCCACAAAATGTCCATTGAGTTCATTTAGTCCATGACTTTGGGATCCATCTCTTATGCTGGTCACTTAGGACAGGAGAGGTGGTGTGTTGCGTGGAGTTGTTGGGCACCAAAGCCAGCTCAGGTCAGGTCACTGCTGCACTTGCACTGCTTCTTGGTTCAGGTGGTTCCTGCTACGCTAATTCCTATAACATGCAACTCAGATCATGGGTTACAACAATTTAAAGGCATTTCCATTACCGTCTCCACCCCTTGGTCCCTTTGGACCAGGCCACTGGGTTTAACATTGAAATGAACTCTTCCCCTTGCCCCTGCTCTGGCTTGGACGTATCCACAGACTGCAGTCTCTTAGGGGTGTACCTGCTCCAAGTGGAGCCTTATCTATGAGCCACAGTCTCTCCAGGGGCATATCTGCTGCGGCATAGACTTATTCACAGCCACAGTCACTCTGAGGTGCACCTGTTCCAGCATGGTCTTCTCCATGGGCCACAGTGCCTTCAGAGATATACATGCTGTGGCACAGGCATAACCATGGTCACAGACACTTGAGGTTTCCTGCTCCCGTGTGGACTCATCCAGAGGTTGCAGTCCCTTCAACTTGAGTTCACACTGGAGCTCCAGCCTGTCCAGTACAGCAGCACAGGAACAGCAGCGATGCCCTGGCCATCCCCCAGCCCAGGCGCATCGCCATGGCGGTTGTCAAAATGTTCCCAAGCACAGCACAGTAAGATGACCAGCAGTACAGTGGTACAGTAAGCAGCAAAAGCAGAAAGCAGCCACTAACGAGCACTACACTCATATACAGTAAGACAAGCAAGATTCACGGCAAACACAGGATCCAAGTAGAGGAGAAAGTACCATCAAATATGATGTCTGACTTTCCAGCTGTGGCAATTCCAAGGGTAAGATGAACATCCCATCCACTCTGTAATCCTGTCACTAGGAGAACCATTGAGAAGATACAGTATAATTGAGAAGATGCAGTTTTATTCAATTAAAGGTCTTCCTAGAACAGAAGAAAGGAAAGTGATATAGAAGTTAAGCTTTGTTGATAAAGCTTTACTCAGTCATCTGTATTTGTAGAGATTAGATCATGTCCACTTCAAATCAGGGACGTGCGTTCTGTCAATGCCAAGAGCTGAACAAAGCTGCAAAAAAGGAGGGAAAGAAAGTCACTCTTATTATTTACCTCAACACAGTTTCCATCTTTAAATGAGATAAAAGTCCTGCTAAAAAAAGGAATTTTAAAAGTATACCCTTCTTTGATTGATAGTATATTATCTGTTAGTATCAAATTGTAATGTAAGATTAAAATGATAAATTAAGTAAGTATTTTTCTTCTTTTTTTTTTTTTTTTTTTTTTTTTTTTTCATCTTCAGTACTGGTAAATGTCCTAGGGTATTAAACAGTTTTCTTTTAAGGAACATTTCTTACACTTTTTCTGGATGGTAAATACATGGAAAGCAGAAGTAGAAGTTGAGGCAGCTGGACTATCAAGGTTAGGAAAGCATTCAGCCAATTCCACATTGTTTTGAAATGTTTACACTCTCAGGAGCACAAAATACACGCACGATTAAAGGAGTCATTTTAGTTTGTAACAGATTATTCCAATAAAAACAAGCAAATGTTTGTTTCGATTTTGCCTACTTAGATAGTAGCAAGAAACATCTTGCATTGTAGGACAAATTCAGATGTTTTGGAGATCCTTCAATCTCCTGTGTCCTTTGAATATATATATATATATATTCCACATCTGGGAATATATGGGCTTCCCTTGACTTGCTGTCATCCACCATTTTGCAGTGAAAATCTCTTGCCAATTTGCAAAGACTTGTAAGTACAATCTAAATCATCTTGGTATCTTATGGGCGGAGATAATATTTAAAACTCTGTTGGTGTGCAGGTAGAAGAAAAGTTCACTCTCATATAGCTATATATGAATTTGTAAATGATATTTTAGGGAAAAATATTTTTAATTTTGCAGGAAATAACACATTTTTTTTCTTTCCAAGTAAACCACTATCTCATATATTTGGCTGGATACTGAAAGCAAGTGGATATATTTGTTGTCCAGCCACAAATGTCATGTGTAATTGTTCTTTCACACTGAACGCTAGAGATGAAAAACTAATTTATAATGAATAATTTATCCAGTTCACTTGGTCTCATTTTCTGCTTGTAGGCAACCCACAAGCGTATTACAATTTCTTTATGTGTTTATGTTTTTGATTTTTGACTACAGTATTTCACTCCAATTTTTGCCTACTATATGCAAGCACCATTGGTTTGATTATTTGTGCACATGAATGCAATGCCATTGATTGTGAGTATCCATATTTTTGATTTTTCTTTGCTCTAGTTGAATTTAGTCATTTGAATGCTGAGCTGAAAGTGAACTCAAGAAATAGAATAGAATGGCTGCAGCAGATTTTTTTTTAAAATGTTTAAACAGCATTTCCTGAAAAAAATCGTTAGATATTTGCTCAGCCCAATTAATCAGAGATTGTATTGACTGTTTGACCTTGAAACATCTAACTGCTCAAATTGGTTTGGATAAGCGTTTAGAAGTTTGGATCACTCCTTTGTAATTATCCAATATCTAAATATTTTGATGTTTCCTGATGCCCTTTTTGAGAGTCCCTAAAAGCAAATGTCTAAAGGTTTCTCAAGAAAAGTGAAGTCTTGTCATTGTGGTGAATACATTCACATTCAACATTTTGAATGTTGAGCCCAACAAAAGGGAGAATAATTTGGAACAGCTTTCAGTAAAGAAGAGGGCTAGAGAGAGAAGGGGGACTTACACACCTCACACCTTTTTCTTTTCTTGCTTTGAAACAGGTATGTATATAGTTTTTATTGGGTGCTGTGTAGATAGTATCTTAGAGGAACTTCAGAAGAGTACCCACAGGAAGAGGAGGTGCAGACATTAAAAGCTACATGCAAAAGGAAAGAAATACTTTGTGAAACTTCCTCACTTTAAAAACAGTTCATTGTGTGTGAATCTGGTTGGAGAGCTTAACTAAGAGCTGCTGCGCAGCTTCTGGGATCAGAGGGGTGGTCCTAGGTTTGTAACCCCTAATAAGGGGGCTGCTCCAAGTGACTAACCTTACTTCAGTGGGACCGATCTGTATGTGCTCCTCGTCCGCTGAAGGAACGTCCACTAAAGTGCAGTGCAGAGCAGAAGCTTGAACTGGTCATTGTGAACCATCCTCAGAAGAAGCTTCTTTCACAAAGCTGAACTTAGCCCTTTGTCATTACTCTCTGAGGTATAATTTTACTCTAATCCAAACCAGCTTCATACTGAAGATACCCCTGGCTGCTGAACAGGATTCATTAAAAAAACCAGCTTTCTGGACCCCAGGTTGTGGTTCCCCATTAAGGGATCATCCCATTAGGGATCATGCTCCTACTCCTTCCACAGATGCAGTAGACAAATTAATTTGAATTATTGCTTAATTCTTCTTTCCATGTGTAGCACTACATGCCACAACCAGTTGGGAGCAATGGCTCAGTCTGGAACTTTTCGGGAGCACGGACTTACTACTGAGCCATGGTGTTACTCCCAGGATGCTGAAGAGCCTGCAGTGGATGGTAGGGAGGACAGCAATGCCAGCAGGCTCCTCAGTTAGGACTAACGACAAGATGGCTGTTTGGGATTTATGACACGAATTTTGTAAGTTAGGTTCATATTCTACATTGCATTGGGCAGAGGTGTTTTGAGTAGAGAGAAAAGCACTGGAACTGCATTTTAATTGCCTCTTTAAACTTAGATCTTGCACAGCTGGGGACTGAGGTATTAGTTTTGTCTGTTAGACAGCTGTCCCATCGACAAATTTTACAGTGTTTCTATATCAGTGTGCCAAGATAGAAGGCGGTAAATGAAAATGAGTTCAAATATTGTTTCAGTCCTGCATCATCACCTTTATTGACAAGGACAATGGTAAGATTGATCTTGTGCCATTTTTTCATTACAAAGGTTAAGATTTGTTTGGTTGGAAATTTACTTTTATCATCTACTCGAAATATAGTAAGGAAAACTAACACTGGCTTCATCTTTATAATTTGAGGGGAGAGTTCTGGAGTCTTTTTTCAACAAGAATAAGCAACTTCAAAGGTGAAGGTCTTGTTGGCAACTTATGAAGCAGGCAATAGACATGACTGATTGAGGTTCATGATTTATACAGAACGGAAGAGTGAGAAGTGCTGGAGTAGATTTTTCTCTGGAAGGAACATCCTACTGAGAAAATAAAGCCAATGTTCAGCACAAGATATTTTAATCTGAGCATCCAAACTTTTTCACTCAGGATTAAAGCTAAATATTTGAAGGGTGCTTAACACAAATATAAGCCAAAAATACCGTTGCTTTCAGATCCTGTTTTGGAAGGCATTTGACTCTGGAGCTGTATTTTTGCCTTCTGAATCAGAAACTAGTAACGAGCTGTGCAGTGATATTTTTCTTTACATTTTTAAGAGCTATGGTGAGCCTTGCTAAGAGGTCTAATGCAAGTCTAGAAGTGACTTAGCACTTGTTCCCTTAGCCCAGCTGCAAAGAATTACCAAAGCAGAATAAATTTGGGAGTAGCATACATGTTGCTTTTATATTTTATTTGCACTTGCATTTTTACTCCTGGATAAGAAAGGAGACTTTTGCACAGAAAGCCACTCATCGTAGTATGAATACTTAGGTGAGTTTCTTGTATTTACAAAGAAATATATAATTTGTTTGAAAGAAATAGGCCAGTCTGTCGAGACACTGAGAAGCTGGTCTAGGACAGACAGATTAAAGAGCAATTTTAAATGCAAATATTCTTTCTCACCTCTCATTTCACTGATCAAACCAGCCAAACACAGCTTCTTGTTATCTTCTGGAAGAGCAATGCTTTTAGAAAGTCACTGGAAAAGAACGACACAATAAGATAGATTGTGCTTTTAATGTCATGCTGTTCCTCCTCTCATTTCAAGCTATTTAATACGAAAGCAAATGCCACATTCAACTGTTTATTCTAAGCTCAATGGTTATTTACATTTTTCAATAGTTTTCAAACAAGCTGAAACAACTATGCTCATGTTTATTCAGTGCCAACCTAGACAATGAAAAGACTGTCAATAAAAGGCATTTTGTCACACTTTAACATTTTAAAAAGAATAATCAACATTTACATGTGACTGCAATCCCCAAATTTGTGATTGCAGAGGCTTTGTTTAATATTTTAAACTGGAACTCACAGGGCTTTTAAATCCATTCTATCTGCCACTTCTGAATGTAGATGGAGACAGTGTATAAAGACCTGCACTTCCTCTTCATGGCATGTTTGTGCCTGGGTTAGTGGTTGAATGAATCTGTTAAAGTGAGCAGTTGGTACTTGATTCTGCTCCTTTTGAAGTCCATTCCTATAACCCTAGTAGGATATTCTCAGTGAGAGTGAGCCCCTCACAACGAAGATGACTTGTTCCTAACCTTGAAATAGTGAAATATATTGGATATAATGACACTCAAAGGGGATTATTTTCATATTTTTTTTCTAAATTGGTATTTCCAAGTTTTAAATGTACCATTTATTTATTTCTGTGTCTCTCTTGGATGAAAAAATAAATCAATGAAGAATGTACTGAGACTAAAGAGCATTTGAATAAAGCTGGAATTATAGACATGAGAATCTACATGGCTGAACAACATATTGATTAAATATGATTGATTACCTATTTATGCCCAAGGCACTTAGAAAAAGAGCTAAGCTATATTCAGCTTACATCTGCTGTGACTTGAAAAATCAAATTTTATTTTTACCATAATAGCAATAAACAGGATAATGTTTATATTGTCTGAAAGACCCCGTTGAGCTTTATAAGAATACTGTGAATGATGATCTCACAAAGGTAGAGTGGATTTTTCTATTAGTTATTCAAGCTTTGGAGAATTTGGTCTGTCAATAGTATAAATGTATTTATTGCAAAAAAAACCCCAGCAACATAAATACAGAATAAAAGTAGTAGCAAATTTTTCGTGTTTTTCTAGGAGCAAAAACCACAGTCAGCATTAAACCTTCAGTGTCTGGGAACCTGCAGTTCTAAAGTTTTTTGCTTACCTGTGCAAACTGTAGTTTGGGTCTTATTCTTGCAGATGATATCTCAATAAATCAGGCTTGCCCCATGAAACCAAAGGAACTGTCCTGAGAGCAATGCATCAATAAACGTGAATGCTGCCTTCAGATTCATCACTGCTATGAATTTCTCACAAATTGACAATGTGCTCTAAAAGCAGACTTTATTATATCAGTTTCTTGATTTGTTTTGATTTGACTGTAATAATCGTAGTCATTCAGTGGACTAAACTTTACGCATAAAATACATAAAACTCTAACATCTACTTATAAATGCTGCAGAAGGATTTTGTGGAGGATAAGCTCTTCTGCCGTCCCTTTCATGCTCTCCTTACTTGGCAAAAATAATTCTCTCCTTGACATTAGTTATCAAGTTTTCAGTTCAAAATGATTTTCTATTCTAGACAGAGTATAAAAAAAATGCTGATACAGCTGTACGTTTTAGTATTATACATGATGCTAATACAACTACAACCTAATAAATATTTATATTTGTTATATAGAGATCTAAGTGAAGGGCATCTCTCAACTAATCATCCAGCCTTCGTATGGTCCTTAAATATTCATAGAGTATGCAGTTATATTCATAAGATCCTACATAAAAAATATATGGAGTGTTCTCCATAGAGACAGAATTTGTCTGCATCATGCAATGCACCATTTCATCATTAAACAGTGTGATTGTTCAGGAGCCCGTTACCCAAAATACTTGTCTGCTGTCACTTGGATCTGTCACAACTTGTCACTTGGCTATTTATCTGATGGAGAACAGTCTTGGTTGGTACAAAATAACTCTACAGGCATTTGCTGGCTAAACATTATCATGTGACTGTATCTCCACCCATGTTATCCGTTTTATGACAGGTTGCAAAGGTGAGTTATAAACTTATTTTTTTGTACAAACTCATACAAACTTAGAGAATTGCTCTTAAAGACTTGGTGTAAGTCCAGTTTAATTAGAGTTGCTGAGAGTTCGGTTACTGTGTGAATTCAGCCCAGATGGAAGGCTTGGGTTTTCTCTTTCTCTTCTCAAAGTTTCTTATCCAGATTTAGCCCACCAACATACTAAAAAGTTAAATAATTTTAGACTGCAAGGTTCATCGTGACTGGTGGGTTCCTGGGGAGCCAGACATGTATAAACTCAGTGGTGATGAGAAAAGCTCAGCACAGGCTGCTGCTTCTTGCAGACTGGTAAGCGCAGAGACTTCAGCTGTGCCAGGCAATTACAGAAGCCTGGAGCCCTGCTTTCAGGAAAGGCTCTGGGTGGTACGAAGCCATGGCACTTAACATTATCACACCAGCTCCTTGCCTTCAGCGTACCAGTCTTACTCATGTGTTTTTCTGTTGAGCCTTTTGGTAAACTCAGATTAGTGACTTTTTATTATAGTAGATAAACAGAGTGCTCTTTATCTCAATAGATTTCGTGTACAGCTAAGAGAACACTTCTGGTTTGTGCATTATCTTTATTTATTAGGAATTTTCACTGTAGCTAAAACATGAGTTTTTATTAATACAGTAAAATGCACAGTTTAGGAACCATTTTATATTAATTGAGAACTTTTATGGATTGTTCCAAAATAGAATTTTACTTTTACTGGAATTTTAAGGGCATGCATTTAAAAAATATTTCCTGTTGCAGGAGGCTTTCATCAGAGTTCATCTGTGTTCTTTGCTTCAGTACATTTTAGACATTGTCTGTCTTACTGCACAAAACTGCAGAGATACACGTTTAGCAACAGCACTTAAAATCAAAGACAAACATTACAGGGTGCAGTTCTGTTTCATTCTCTGGCTGATGGGCCTTTTAGCCAGTTGCCTCTATCCGTACACTTAATGCGTACTTAGGATAATTGAAAAAGAGGATTTGTATTTGGTACAATAAAAGGCCTGAAAAGTAGTCTTACATGCCTATAATCTTTTTTCCCTCATTATGTTCAGTGCATTTGCAACTCTGAATTTTGGTAATACATAGGAAGAAAAGGGTTTGTGCTAGATGAATTCTCTTATGTATTTGGGTGCAGAAGCACCTGTCCAGCAATATGCCTGTTCTTTCTGGGTATTTAAGGGAGGCTCAAATATATACGCAAGCCTAGATTTTCATATACATAGGAATGCATATAGATCCCACGTGTGGATATTGTTATAGACCCAGCTGGCTCAAGCTGTGCCTTGGCTGCAGGCCATCTGCAGACACACAGCAGCAATTGCTTCCCCAGAGGCAGCATGTGAACATCCTGTTATCTACTGCTTTTGGAAGGAGGAGGGTTTATGGCTCTCCAACTGCCTTAGCATTTCCAGTAAACCTTTGCTTGGATATAGAGATACATGCTTACATGCTGATACAGATATGTGTATATGTTATCTTTAGCTATAGCACAGAAAAATGTGGTCCGTTTCTTCCAGCACATCTGTTTGTAAGCACTTTATATTGCACAGAGATCCTCTGCAGCCAGCAATATGCACGAGTAACTGTCTAAGGAATCGGTCTGAAGGACCAAAGAAATAAAATTGAAAGTGTATATTTTCTTTTTTAACAATACACTTTTGGAAAAATGTAAATATAGAAAATAAATGCAGAAAGGAAAAAGTTACTAGCAAATATTTAAGAGAATAGTTGTATAATCAGGTGGCCTGGATGAAGTACACATTTTTTTTTCAAGCTTTAACTTCTTTAGCAATGGTGGTATTAAAGTGACTGGGAAATTCATATGAATGCGTCTTTGTCAGATAAATAGATTGATGTTCTCGCATATGCTCATTTTTAAAACAATGAGATCAGTTGTATTTTATCAAAGCTGCAGACTTAGTGTACCTTTTCAAACTATAGAAAAAATGTTGAGAAAATTGATCTTGTTATGAATCATAGTACCTTGAGTTTGACCTATAGGACTCTTAGAGAGTGTAGCAATCACTAGAAGAGGGAGATGCAGTATAATGGCTCCAGGACAATAAAGTAGAAGGCTAGAGATGAAAAACGTTCTTTCTCCGTACAGACCTGGTTTTTTTCCTGATGAAATTATGGTTGCCTGCATTTTAATAGCTTCTACAGTCATTATAGGTGCTGTTACTCATAGACAGCTAATAGCTCTCTTTGTGTGCCTGCTGTTGTTTTGTAGCTCTTGGTAAGGTGTAAAGATCTGGGGAGTGCAACATCTGAAATCATAAAGAGTGTGATGTTTGTTAAGAGAAATTAGATAAATAAATACTTCTGATACATTAGTATCATAAGAATACATTAGTATCCCAAGGACATTCTTGCAAACATACCGCCATACTACCCTATGCAATACTGTAAAACCACATTTAAATATTTCTCAAAATCAGCATATCTGTCCAACTGGACCGCTCAACATTACATATCCATTCCTAACAAGGTGCTTTAGCTGTAGCCTTGGTGTTCATGCTGTCCTTCAAGTCTTGTGGTCCAATTAGTGAGCTTCTGTAATGAAAATACTAATAAACCTTCTGATAACATACTACCACCAATTCATTTGATCACCCAGTGTCTGTCAGATGCAAATTATTTAAGTCTGAATGAGGACACAGCAACTTTAGAAGGTTAGAAAACCCATATCCTCTTTTCTTCGGACTTTCCAGTCCCTGAATATTGCCTCTTACTGCACAACGTTGCAGCTTCAGACATCCAAGTTTTTAGAAAGCTGAAGTTAAAAAAACCCCAACCAGATATCCCAAGAGTATGTCTTATTTGGGGGCAATATATAAATTCATGTACTGTACTGAAATATTCTAATATTCTAGTTTCTCTTCCCCTGTATTAAAATCACATGGCTTTTTCCAGTTTCCTTTCTTAAGTATTTTTCAAAAACTTCTCTAGATAAGTTGTTAACACTGTTTATTAATCTTCCTGAGGACTAAACTGTAAAATTGCAAGTATACATTGAAACTATTTGTATTTGGGTATTTTAAAAATAAGACTGTCAGAGGCAATCTATTGCTGAACCATTTTACTCATGGCTGGATTTCTCCAACCATATGTAGCCCATGCACTTATCTTTATCAAGACTTTGCATGTGTGTACCAGTCCTCACACATGCTGCAGTTTAAAAGAAAATATATTGAAATTCAAACTATATTTATTTCTATTTTACCCACCAGTTACCATCAATCTTTCTATTTTTTGGACAAACACTGCCTGTATTATTTAACAGACATGCAGAGTTAAAATGAATGCTTGTTTCTTAAAAGAAACAAAACTTATTTTAAGCCTGGAGAAAAGAAGGCTGCAGGGAGACCTTATTGTGGCCTTTCAGTACCTAAAGGGAGCCTATAGGAAAGATGGGGAAAATGTTTTTAGTAGGGCCAGCTGTGACAGGACAAGGGGTGATGGTTTTAAACTAAAACAGGGTAGGTTTAAACTGGGTATAAGGATTCATTACAATGAGGGTGGTGAAACACTGGAACGGGTTGCCCAGTGGAGGCCCCATCCCTGGAAACATTCAAGACCAGGTTAGATGGGGCTCTGAGCAACCTGATCTAGCCAGCGGTGTCCCTGCTCACTGCAGGGGGTTGGACTAGATGACCTCTAAAGGTCCCTTCCAACCCAAAACATCCTATGATTCTATGAATAGGTAATTCCATTTTTATTACCTGTTGGCATGTCATTCAAAAAATGGCTTCAGGTTTGGTTTGGCTTGGTTTGCTTTTATTGTCAAAATTGCTTAGGTATGTAAAAGCTTACCATATTGTTTTAATTTTATTTAGTTATCAGTAATAATCAAAGAATAACTGCTTTTAAACTGAAATGGAATTTTGGAAATTGGGATTTCCAAGTATTTTTGACAGAACTGCATCAGTTAACCAGATGGTATATAAATTTTACATGTCATGGGGAAAATTCCTAGAACAACAGACTTCAGTAAACTAGTAATAATTTTACTCCAGTCTGTTGCAATCTGTATGTAAGTAAAATGCTAAAATTGACAGTCCTGATAAAAGAAAATTACTATAAAGAAATAAAAGTCAAGGTTGTATAAATCAGGCTGTAGGGGAGATGCAGAAGGGACCTGCATTTCATTGCAAGTTAAATTTTGCCAAATTTAAATGTGGACACTGTAGCTGGGAGAAAAAGAAAAAAAACAAACACCAAAACAGAGATTCACAGAAACGCAGTTGTTGAGTCTGAGTGCATCTATCAAATAAATTAGAAGCCACAATACTTTGGTCATTTTTCATTTTCCTTGAACAGCCCTTTCACTTTCTTGCAAGGCCACCCGTCATGCAAACACCCTAAACAAATAAATCCAAAAAGTCATTCGGAGCTCTTCTGACTTATTTCTCTTGAGGTACCTATTATAAGTTGCCATTTTTGAAAAAGCAGCAGAGGTGTCTTGTATGTGCTAAACATAACACAGGGCAACAAGAGAAAAAAAAAAGTAATTTTCATTGTGTTATATTCCTTTCACTCCTGATTCATTTGTTTATTTTCTAAAGGGGAAAAAAATATCTCTGGTGCAAGTGATTTGTATTTGCGTAGTCTTACTTTGTGTAGTAGTGGAGTATAATTACAAGTGAGGTTACTACATCAGTTGTAGCTGCAGTCAATAACTGTATGGCTGAATTAGTGGTTAGTATGCATACTATTTCTATTTCCATGCACAGTGCAGTATGAAGGGGAATAAGAGTGTTTTCCTCCTGCAGAATCAGTTGCAGCCCAGTGTTGTGGTATCCACTTGAGTAGGGAGAGTCAGGAATGAAGCTTTAAATCCCTAAAGGCAGAGGAAGAACTGAAAGTCTGTGTCTCACACCTTGGATGAATGAAATGCTGGATTAAAAAAAAAAGAAGAGTGAAAGGACTACTTTTACTCTACTCTTCTAGGTTCCTTTTTAAAAGAAAGACTTGACCTCTTGCAGAACTTTTACAGAAAACATGCACACCTCGCCACCACAGAGGTCTCAGTGGTGAAAGCAGGACTTGCCTTCCTGCAACCCTAACAATGGGACTTAAAACTTGGAGAGGATCAAGCTCTGTTGTCACCCTTTCCAGGAGGACAACTAAAGGGTACTAAAGGGTACAGCACTCTAGGGTACCATTCCTAGATACATCATATAGGTTTCCTGTACATCATACAAGAAAGTAAGTACATGCATCTTGGATGTCCATTAATTCCAGTATAGAATGTAAGAAAGATCCTAAATCACACAAAGTCTGCAAACAAATCAGGCTTCTAAGTCGTTACTTCTGAAACCAGGACTTAAATTCTAAATAACTTAGGCTGTTGTTTTTTTTTACAAGCCATTCATTTTGTTGAAAACTTATGGGGAAAAAAAAATTCTAGCTTAAAAAAAAAAACCTACCTATCTGCTTTGATGAATCTTTCACCTTCCTAGGAGGAAAGCAGACTACAACATGGCATAGAGCCTGATTGAATGAGGACATTGTTGAGGTGAAATTCAGTTTAGAAAGAAAAGACTTTTAGAGGATCTGCTTTCTTTCCTCAGGGCCTCAGTCGAGCTGTAGACAGAGTACACAGTCATTTGTTGTTTGTGTTGGAAGAAGGGAATTGTTATGAAGAACTAAGCCTCCAGTCTGTTTGGAAAATATCAACTCATCCATACTTGATCGGAATTTATATATTTGGGGATAAGCAAACAGGTCACTGGATACAGTCTGAGAAACTGTTTAACATTCTGTAGAGCAGAAGCAATTAATGAAAGCTGAAGGATGTTAAAATAAACTTCCCAGCTGCAATAATGTGAGACCTTTCCTTTCCTAGTTTGGAGATGATTTGGTTGAATATTTCTATTGAAGTTATGTATCTGTGTTACCACTGTAAGTATGAGTGTACAAATTGGTATGACTTACATGTTGGGTAGGTATGATATAAAACTAGAACATTATTTTAGGGAGGAAATGACCTTGAACTGTCCTGAGATTTGCTGACCTTCTTAGAAAAACAAAATGAAAAATCCAAGGATATACTTTGTTTCTAAGTTCAAAGCATTATGAACCTAGTGCTTATTTATTTCTTGAAGCCTACTTGATGCAGCCTAGAATTCTATGACTGCTTTATCATTTCCTTATCAAGTAAAAAAATTCTGAAAGTCAACACAAAAAATGCTGTAAAAAAGACCAAGTGTTGCTATAGTCTACTTCATCTGCTGAGAGAAAGAGAACACAGAGACAAAGAAGATGAACACCAAATTAACAAAATCATGAGGATTCTCAGGATGCATACAGATTTGCATATATGATCTATAAATTGTCTAATCATCATGGTCCTCAAGACTGCATATTAAAAAAAAAAAAAAAAAACAACCAACAAACCAACAAATATATTGGGCTTTTGGAGATAAGGATAGTCAACATTTTGTGTTGGCGGGGGGTCAGGCAAGTCTGTATTCCATCTCCTGAGCGGACTTCAGAAGTACAAGCAATGTAATAACTCAAAAATTCATGAATGCATCATTGTAAATCCAGAATGGCTCTTCTGAAAAATGAGATGGAGATCAAAATGAGCACAGTTGTATTTCTAAGAAGAAAATTAGGTATTTCAAGAAAATTACTGCTAGATGGGCTGAAGCAAGCTTTGGTCCCCTGAAGTACTTCTGGTTGAGCCACACAGCAAATCACTGAAAAAGTTGCATCATCTTTTTGTTCCCAGCAACAGGCTTAAAAATTCTCCCAACTGGAACCAGTGGTAGCAATTTTCGGGCTTTATGCAATCAATAAGGAATTCGTGTAAAGCAGGGGCATTTTTTCATGGATGGAATTAGAAGGACAGTGTGCTGAAGCTCCTAGGTGTCGCCGTCCTTACTCCAGCAGCCAGAGGTCAAGAAGGGGGAATCTGAAATGTGTGCAGTTATCTTTTACTCAGCATAGACTAGGGCCGCAGTGGAAGCCAGAAACTTCAAAGTAACATTTCAGTATATGCCAGGCAGGAAAGGACTTCCCCCAGGACTGTCGTGCAACCTGCTCTTTCGGTGTGATTTCTGAAGAGACCCAGTTAGCAGGAGCAGGGTATCTCTGTCAGACAAAGCAGAAAATGTAATAGTTGACTAAATATTAGTATAACCTAGCTGCAATGGCTTGATTTATTTATTTTAATTGATATAGTGCTTCCAGGATTTTAGATTAGTAGTTTAGATTTAAATATGCCTAAAGCAAAGCACAAAAGACAAATTGACTCGTTGGATTAGAGTTGCTTGTCCTTTATAGTCCTTGGAGGGGTACAAGTACAGATAAATGCCCAATAAAAAGCCTTGTTTAAATTTTACTAAGCAGCTGTCAAAGGCATAGGCGCTATCCTTTACCAGTCCTGGAGAAAAAAACTCATCATGCTTAATCTTTCAATTAAGAGGCTTATTGAACACAACAGGAATGTAAAGATTATTCCAAAGGGTGCTGGCCACTGTATGAGTTGCCCTTGTGATTTACAGCTGCAATACCGTGCCCTGCATGAATTTCATGACATAACAATCTGTCAGTTCTCCAAGCTATAAAGTCATCCCTTGGAGATAACTGAGCCAGCCTCACATTGATGGTCATTTCAGGACATGACTATCATTTCTTTGCTTAATAATAAAATGGTGATGTGATTTAAAATGTCATGCTTTAGGTATAAGACTAACAATTCTATTAAACTATAATACAGATGATAGATATTTTAAGATACTGTAAGTACTAATCTAGTCCAAAGTAATGTGTCGGATCCATTTCAAAGTGGATAGATAGGAACTGACAAGGGCCCATAAGCAGCTTGGAAAAGAAATGGGATGTCGTAACCAGGTTATTTAGTGATATATTAAAAATATTCACATTTTTACTTGGATATGGAGAACTGAAGAGTTCCAACCATCTTCAGCTGTGAAGTGCTGTGATTTTACTTATTTGTGTTTAGTTAAGATTCCAGAGGTTTTTTTAGATAGTGTGCAAATACGAGGCACAAACATGCATTGTTCTCCCGAGAGTTTCCATGCTGTGTAAGAATTTCCTGTAGTGGTGCGCCAGTCCTTAATGATGTCATCATGGGGACTGAGCGCCTTACAAGAACATGCTAAATGAGGCTGATTCTTTTAAATATAAGTAATTCTTTTTACTGAAGTCTACTTAAGGATGAATGTTGTTTAAACCAGTTGTATCTGATTGAGAACTAGTGTATGTTTAGAGAAATTAGTGAGTAGTTTTGCCATTAGAGAGCAGGAGAGGAAGCTTGTGATGGCTTCATGTTGGAGCTCATTCCGTCATCTCTGTCTGGTCCCTGAGGAGTTTCTGTCTCAGGACCAGGGCAAGCTTCACCTGGTGATTTACAGCTGCAATACCAGACCCTGCATGAAAGCCATGACATAATTGTGTGTTGATTCTAGAAGCTGCAAAGCTCTAACTCTTCATAGAAAGTTCAGTTCTTCCTGATAATGGAGGTTTTCAGCCAGCCTCCGGTCAGTGGAAGGAGTGCGAGATTTTTCAGCCCAGTTAGCATCTGGAAAATGAAAATCAACAGCTCTGAGGCTCTCCAGAGAGAGAAAGAGAGATATCATGTATGCAGAGGAATGAGGACTTACATGAGGTGTTACATGCGATAGTAGTTAGATTTTGCTAAGAACTGAAACCTTTATGCAGACATGTCGTGTTATGGCATCTTATACCAGTGTTCAAGCCTCTCACCCTGTCTAGATTAATAGTGAATATGTAGCTGAGGGAGCTCAGAAACTATGAAGTTCTCAACTAGATCTAGTCAGAGTACAATTATGTCTGTGAACAAGATGTGTCAGACGATCAGACTATTACTACACTTGTAATAGTCTTTAACAAAGCTACAAGAAGTTTTTACAGAAGTATAAATTCTAAAGAACTTTTCATTTTGAGAAAGATGGGTTTTTAATAAAAGTTATTATACAGGAAGTAGTTGGGAATGCAATGAAAATATATTCAGGTCTCTCTTCGCAAACTGTCTTAACGTTGTCTAATCATTGAGGCGCTTCCTGCACACCTGCACTTTCTGTGACTCATATACTCTGCACATGAAAGTTATTAGCATAATGACTGACTATTTTAAAAATGTATTTTAAGTGCACAGATTTTCTTTTTTGGGCAAATAACCACAATAATGAACAATTTATAACTGTAATTAATTTTTTAAAAGGCAAAACAGAAATTGATAGCTATACGCTTGTTATTTTTCATTGCAGGTTTACTGCTACCATACAACTTTTCCTTCACCGTAGATTTCTCACAGCAAAAATACAAGGGTAGTCTTTGTTCTAGTTGTCCGCTATAAATATTGCTGATTGATGCAACACACTACTATCTGGATGCTGATCCTCTTGATCTGCTTGGCCTGGATTTATTCTTGGTACTGCTGACTCTACTAAAAAGCCATTTAATGTTGTGGGTGAGACAGAAAATTCAGTCATGCCCCAACCCCACATTTTGTATTCTTCAAATTTTTGTTTCACCTCCTGTGTTCTTACCCAGAAGCTTTCTACTCCAGATTATAGATGGTGCCTCTTCCAGGTTATCTGGTTTTTGGTATCTTTGATCTAAGCTTTGAGAAGCGGAATATAAGATACCGAAGTCTCTTCTGAATCCCTGACCTGTGTCTGCAAGTTGCAGTTTTTAGGCAGTATGATGTCCTCACTGTCATAATGAATGTGGTATTAAAAAGCACATTCATCATGCCAAGAAGAGACTTTTCCAGCAAGGTATGTAAGAGATTCCACAAATAGCTCTTGGTATCAAAGGAGCTTACAGTGAGAAGAAAAATAGCCCAAAAACCAAATAGACCTTTCATTTTCCATTGTCTTGATTACCTTTCCAACCCATAGAATTAACACTGTAGTTATGCATTATTTATATGGCATAGTAGGCACTTCGCAAACATGCATTGAAGCAAGGCTTGGGCCAAGACATTTACATTCTAACAAAGCATGGACCAGTGGCTGAGGGTGGGAAGGGCAAGTGAAAGCTCACTGTTATTGATATGTATCAGGGTCCAGTCCTTAAGGAATTAATTTTGGAAGGATGGTTGGTTGAAAAGTTGATACAAAAGAGCCAAGAAATTTCAAACATCTTGCAACAAGTATATCCAATTTATGCACCTGACTTTCAATCTTCAGTTTTTAAAAAGTCTCTTAGGAATTAACTTTTTAAAAAAAGTCTCTTCAAGGAATCTGTTCGTCAAACACTGGTCCTAAAGTTGCTTTATTCCTCTATTTTCAAGTGTGCGTTTCTTTTGAATTAAAGATGATTCTCCCCCCCCCTGAACTTTTAACAGATCTTGAATCAAAATTGAACAGAAGCTTTTTCTAGTTCTGAAAGTCTCTGATTATAGTCAAAATCATTAATAAGGAAAGCTAGCTGTAGTGAATTAATAATGATCCTAACTTTAATACTGAATATTCCTACAGAATTGTCTCTTCTTGCACTGAAATGAAAGAATTGATGTTGGTTAATGTCAATACCAAAGTTGTTTCACAAACCGTTTTTCCTCAATTGCACCTCAGCTAGATGCAAAGCCGCATCCTTTTCTGTACGGAAATACACAAAGGTAAACTCATTAAGCAGAAGAAAGCTGATAGAAAAGTTAGTAATCTTTAATCTGTATGGCAGATGCATTTTTAGTTTACTTGAAAGTCAGGTCTGTAGCTAAAAATATATAATAAAATAGAAAACAAATGAAAATAAGGGAACATTGAAAATATTGCTCAAATTATTAAAGAGCAGATTGAGAATCTGGGGTTGGATCTTGGGGAGTGAAATCTTCAACAAAGAATAAGATTTAGAATTCAAAACTAGGATGTCACAGTCTTCACTATTTGCCCCAGACTTCAGCCTCCTCGTAGTTCAGTCAATACCATAACAGCCCGTTGAATGAGTCATTATAAGGAAAACGAAGGTGGTTTGTTCATCAGTCATTTTGGTGTGTTTCTGTAACACTGGCAAAGAATAAAGGTCATTTATATGAGAAACGCTCGCTCCCAGAACACTTAGTATTCTGTACGGACTTATTATGCAGTATTATCAAATCACATTAGATATTGCGTAAACTTTTCTGCAGTGTAATCGAATGGAAAAAAATTACAGATGCAGTGCATCAGATTAGTTTCACAAGAGCAGTATTTATATCTTGCAAGCAATGACATATGCTGAGAGCAATACTGTTTCCAGCTTGCGAGGCAGCACTGTTTTTTCCTAAGAATTATTCTGTTTCCTAAAACTGTAGCAAACAGATATTTCAAGAAATGTACAGATGCAAGACTATCAATCTCAGGCTGGTTTTGCATCCATACAAATTATGCATTCACTGATAATTAAAGAATTTTGAAAGAGAATCAGTAAGAATAAAATAAACCTCCAGACTTTACAATTTTCTAGCATCTGAAAGGAAAGTGCTAGAATACATCTTGAGTAGGCAGTGGACCAGCTTTTTTATTCTGGATTTGAATTGGTAAAAGTGTACTGAATCAGATTTAGACAACACGAAGTACCTGAAGGAAAACTTGCAGCAAGAGAGAAAAAGAGATATGAGAGCGCGATATAAGTCAGGTAAATAAAAGCAGACCGTGAAAGCCAGCAAAGGAAGCAAAACTTGAATTTTCAGAGAAAAATGTAAAGATGGTGTTGAAACAAAGGAATTAAGTCTAAGGAAAGACAGAAGTATTTGGAACAGGAATAACATGCCTCTGTGTGACAGAGATACTAAAAGCCCAGCTGAGAGAATGAGAGCAAACCCTGCTATTTGAGGAACAAGGGTCGCTCACAATGAGGAGAAATGAGAACCAAAGCAATGGAGTGGAGGAGAGATTGGAGGAGTGCATGGAAGAAGGTGTTGTGACTATAGAAAAATAAGAAACAGACATTGAAAGGCTCTGAATTCTTTCAATACCAAATAAAATTCAGTGGACACCAAAGGACTTAACATGTTGGAGAATCATGCCTGAAGAGGAGGGGTTTTATTATTTTACCTGATTCTGCCTTTTCACTCTCCATGGTTTCTGGTGGTGTATTCTTGCATTGTTGCCGTGTCAGTCTAGGTCAGGTCAGCTACCGACCAGCTCCTCTTCTCCTTCTGTTGTCTGCAATGTCCAGCAGTTTCTCACATCCCAGGTCAGCTACCGACCAGCTCCTCTTCTCCTGTTGTCTGCAATGTCCAGCAGTTTCTCACATCGTTGCCCCATGAGCTTAATCTCAGGACAGCTCTGGCCATCTGCACATGTACTATAAAATGTATTTATATCTGAAGAAGAGTAGTCAGTTGTTCATAACTTATGATACCTAGCACCATTCTTCTGAATGTGTGTTTCTGAAATATATGAAGTTGAATGGTTCAGTCAACTTGATGCATTGCAGAATGTCTGCTAATAGTCAAAGCCTTGCAGGACCAGGACTTATATAACTAAAAAATTGAAGCTGTGATGTATTATGAGGTTGTACATCTTTCTCTCCATCTTTTTCACATCAGTAAAGACCAGCAAAATCCCAAATTGCATTTTTCTCAAAATTTAGATTAAACAAACAGATCTTCACACTATATGTGATATACATTTCTAATGTTAGGAACAATATGAAATTCTTCCTCTGGAGACATAACCTTTTGAGAACAGCATTTTGTCCAGGACTATTAGCAAAAAATTGTTCACTGAGCTTCAGAAATTTTGGATTATTTTCCTGGAATATTTTAGTAGCCCATTCTTCTTTCCATTAGCCCCATCTCCCATCAAATTTTAAAAACACATCCTTTTGTGAGATTATAATTCATGATGTTAACATGAATGAGATGCTCACTTTCTAACTTGTCACCAGGCAACATTTTAGACTACCCATTCACTTAAACCTATTTGGGTATGACTATTTTGAATAGCCAGATCTAGTTCTTTCTCGAAACGTACCGGTTTCATCAAAAACTGATTTCTCTTGAGATCAAACTGTAGTACCATCTGTAACCACTATCTTACAAATTGTTTGGCCTGGCTAAAGAAAGGCTTATTAGAAAAGAGCATCAATCAAATAATTAAAAAGGGCTTAATAATATAGGTTGACCTTCAGATATTTTTCTCTGGTACAAGAAAGTGCAATGGATGAATCTGCTTGCTTCTTGTTGTTTTCACCTCTGTGAAGGTTGTTGGTGTGATTTTAAAAGTATCTACTGTTGCTTGTCACATGAATTGACAATATTTCCTGGCCTTTGTGCTTAACGTCCCAAATGTATGCATTATGTACTAACCAGTCATGTGGAATTTATTGGTCTATTGTAGCATTTTGAAAACTTCATGTGCACTCTCTGATTTTCATTTATCAAGCATGTCATCCTCCCACTTCCAACACTAACCATCTTGATGTTAAACGTTTTTTGCCTTGTTCTTCAAACCAATATCCAAGATCAATTTATGACTCTAATGTGGGAGGCAACTTGCAGAAACTTACTGGATTTTATGACATTTTTATGTATGTATTTTAACAAAGTGGCACAACTATTATCTGGACTACTTCAATTTCTGCTAGGGAGCTGTAATACAGACACAAAAATGCAAATGGAAGAATCTAAAGGGTAAAAGAAAGATAGTTTAGCAAGATTCAAGATATAACAAGAAAGCTTGCAAACATCTTCCTCCTTCCTAAGTACTTCTTGTAGTAGTGATCACACAAAATTCCCAGGCACGCAAGCAAACTTTGAAATGCTTTGAGCAATTAACAATTTTATTCAGTTCATTTTTGTGCAATTTAGCCTTTTGAATATAATTTATTTCTAGGAGCGCTTTACTCCCACTGGCATCTCCCTGTTTTCGTTACTTAAACCAACCAGCAGTAGGCATGGCAGAATAAAGTAGCACTAGATAAAGATAAGTGAAGACTTACCTGCTGTTCTGCTGGGCTCACTTTTAATACTTCCTTGCAATACTAAATATTTTGATCCTATTTGGATGTGCTTGCATGTATTTAAATTCTGGAGCCTTTGAGCCAGTAGGAGAATATCCTGCCTGTGCTTTGAGTCATCTGAAGCCCCATGGCAGTGTTGGAGCAGCATTGCACTAAACCTCATCTGATTTTGTGCCAATGAGTCAGATACAAGCATCCTCACACTTTTTACTGACTTCACATTTACTTTCAAAATACCATCTAATCATATGCATAGGAGGGAGTAAATATCCTAGCTTTAAAGAAATCCTTCCCAACAAAGTTCTGCATTTTCCCCTGCCGGATTTAAGGAAGGTGGTGACTCACACTCCAAAATATGTATGGGAGCACCTGAAGGTGTTCAGTTACTGAAATAATATCGAGCGGTCCACCACACTTCTGATAGTGGTCTAGTATGTGTTATACTGATGACAGGAATGTGTTAGAAGTACCACCTTCTAGAATGTGCTGGGATGCAGACTAGTTTGCTGCCTGTATCATCGGTGATACAGTAATCTGCTAGAGAAAGTCTTGGCAAGTACATTTTTATTACTGGAGAAAAGAGGATAATATTCAGAACTGGCCCTAGAAGAATTTCAGGAGGAGGCGGACTGACGAATTGGTAGTTCTTACTATGTGTTTTGTGTAGGTATAAGGATGAAGGCAAAATTTTTGCAGAAGGAACACATAAATGGTGAGAGAAGCCCACAGTCCATTTCTTGTGCAAGAAATTAATTAATTTTCAAGTATTTAAACTATCAGGTGAAGAAAAGGTGACATTCTTAGGATCATACACAGAGACTGAATCATTACACCAGTAATATCAGTGTAATTCCTGAGAAAGCCTGGCACTAACAAGGAAACAAATAAGATCACGGGGGTGTGTTCCAGAAAATGTGAGAGCTCTTTGATACAGGGGATAGTCAGAAGAGAATCCTGGGCAGTAACAACAGCGACCAAAGCAATGCTTTACACTCCTGTGATTTTTGTTCTTTTGACAAATGTCAAGTAATGTCATCTTAAAAAAAAATTTGTTTATTTTCAAATAGTTATGGCTAACTTGATGTCCAGAGAATTTTTTTTAAAGTATAACACCACAATGTAAAAGCCTCAGAATAAACCTCTGCCTTAGATGAAATGTAATTTCACTGGTTATCATTAAATTAATTACATGTTGTTGTCACAGAAAGGTGCCATTTTTCAGTGTTATCCAAAAATGAAACTAGTCATGCTGTCACAGTATGTTTCCTTATTGCTAATTTAAGTAAGAGTGTGTAAATTTTCACTGGCTTAAATTATTTCCTTTGCTACAGTATCTCATCAGCAACAGGACAGATTTACAGGTTGTTGTTTTCCCTTCTCCAGAGCATTTACATTTTTTCCATGAGTTCTGTAAGACAATTGGAAGATACCCAGACTATAGTTTCAATTGCATTTCCAGTCATTTTATTTTAGCTCTTCATTTTTCAACTCAGGCTCCTAAGTTGTATACCAAGTGCCCTTAAATGAAGAAAGTGCAATGAAAAATCCCCCTTATTCAAAACACATCCACTGTATCTGCATAAGCCCAAGCTTTTTATCAAGTACCTACTACTTCATCATTGATCAAAAGAAATAAGTGTGTGTGGATGTTTTATCAGAGGACTGTGCATGATTGTAGGAGTATCCTACAGTGGTTTAGATCTGGCTTGCAGTGGCTTAAATAAGGCTTTGGAGGCTAGACCTCTAGAGGAACTTTTCATGTCTTTAAACCTTTGGATTTTTCCTCTGTTTTGTAAAAGTGGTTGAAAAGAAGAGTACAGTCTTTCTGGGGCTCAGACCCTGGTTCTTGGGTTGATAAGCAACGAAGGACAGATCGCCCGGTACAGAGAATCAGAGAATTAATTTGGGATTACTTGGGGACTTCTCACACACACAGCAAGGATCCAGCAAGCCTCATATGGGGCGATATGCTTTATCACGCGACGCAGAGCAATATTTAGTTCAGAATGGGAGCAATATTTAGTATCTTGCAACAAAAACATGCAACTAGTCGATCAAAGCAAAGGAAGATTTACATTGATGTAAGTTGAAGGAGAACATAGTACACATGTTAACATTCACAAGTTCATAGATAGAGATCATTGCAATCATCTTGTCTGACCTCTTGTGTAATCAGGACCACTTCTCCATGTACTTTTTGAAACACAGACATAAGACCTGAACATAATAGTCTAGCAGCAGTGGAACAAATCTTTGTCAGTTGTACGAAGGAGTAAGACCAATGGCTTAACTGGTGCTCCAGTAAAGTAGAAATACAGAAGATACTCCCTCACTCCCCAGCAATTGTAGCTGGGGTTACTGGCCGTTACCCTCCCACTTAACAGTATGGTAAAGTTGTCTGAGGTCAACCCAACCCCTGCTCACCTACTCAGCAGTCACCTGGGGTCAAAGTCTGGCTCAGAGCACTTTTTAAATGAACTGCAGTTTAATAGGCGTTGTTGTTAGGATTGAGATTCTTTTTAAATTTCTTTAAATCTTCTTTAAATTTCTCTGCAGATCTGATCAGGGTTTTTTTTTCACAGTTTCTGCTAAAATACATGTAACTATGACATGTTAGCTAGGCTGAGGTTCATCTTGTATAACTTAGCAGTGTAAAATTTAGCTGTCTGGTGGCACAGCTTTATAATGCATGCCTAACACATGGGTTTTTTTACATTACAAATGAGAATTCCAACTTCAGTTTTTCAAAGAGCACATGAAGACTGTGATGCCAGGTGATTCTTTTTCTTAGAAATTGTTTGGTCTGTTGCCAGAGCTTCAGTTCTGGCAGTCACCTGTTTTTGAGAAAAACTTGTATAGCATTGAATTTTAAATTTTTATTAGGAGATTTTTAAATCATATCTACAGAAAGACTTGGAAACTTTATCAGAATTTCTAACTGCTTAATTCATTCTTAGGTCTTTCTAGAGGCAGTACATGGGAGATATTGAGGACAATAGGCTTTAATATTAACCAGGGTGCTTTGCTCAGGGGATGATCTTCTTCCTGTAGGGTCACTTGTCAGCCAGAAGCTCTGTTCTGCCCCACAGCATATTTACAGGAAACCTGCTGGAGTCACCAAGATTTTAAGACAAACTAATAATGAGTCTGAGCATGTATTCCCAGGAGGCACACTTACGATGACCTGTATGCAGTACACGTAGGCACGTACACATGACTGGCCACCAAGAACCAAGAGCACACTCAGCCCTCGCACAGACACAGGCAGCACCAGCAGCCTCCTCCTCCTCCCCTCGCTGGCTGAGTGGAATGAAGGTCCATCAGTGCGAAATACACACACATGTACAAGGTGGATCCCCCAGCAGCTGGCATCAGATGCCCAATCTGCCCAGTACCTGCCCCTGGATCCCAGTCTTCCCAGTTAACTGGCACCAGTACCTGGTGATGGATGCTTCCTCCTGTGATGGGATGAGCTGGGCAGGGTGGTATCTGCGCTGCCCCACCTGTCATCATCTCCCTGTGCTCCTTTGATAGCATGCAGAGGAGCATTTTATCACATTGCCTAACAATACTAATTAGGACAATTAAACAGATGTGCTACACTTTAATCCGTTTGCTTACATTTTGTAATATGTTTAAAAAAAATGCCTCAGGCAGCTAAGGAAGAACCAACCGAAACAACCAGCAGTAACCAGTTTGCTTTTCAACATGAGTTGCACTAGGATAGTCAGTAAGCAGTAGCCGTTACTGCCTATGATAAACCCATTTTGCATCCTTGCATTGTGATGGGTAGCAAAATAGGGATTCTGTGCAGCTTAGGAGGAAACAGCAGACTGAACACCATTTAGGGTTAATTCTAGCAAGGAAGACATTACAACAATATTACATGTGAGAGAAGCTAGAAGCACATAGGTTGAAGGACTTTTTTATGCAGCTTAGTGTAAAAGGACAGTTATTTTCCTCTCATAGCACTAAGAATGGAACTGTAATGGCTTAGCATTGTTTAAAGCTCATAAACCGCAACCATATATCAGCAAATTATGTAATGATTGCCTCTGGGTAGCAATACATGATGAAAAACAAATGAGGAAAGCTACTCATGCATTGCACTTTGTATCTACTGGAAAAATTAAAGTTCTATCTTCATAAAAAAACTGTTAAAGGGATGTTATGAAGGGTTGTGCCCTGGTAGCAGAACAATTACTGCTCCAAATGAGCATGTTTTTTAATAAATGCTACTATAGTAAGTCTTCAATTCAGTGCTAGCAGTTTTAAATGATTCATGCTGCAACTGTGAAGTTTTATCTGCAGTGGGAAACTGTGAAGCAGAATACTGTATGTCCAGCCCTTTCTAGACAGTGACAACCTTGAGTACTACAAATAAACGTAGTGAAATAACCAAATAATATCATGCAGTGATATCACTATACCAATAATTTTTGAGTGCAGAGACAGTAATGGTAAACAAGACCCCAGACCTTTCAAATCATAAATTGTTTTATTGCCATTTTGAATAGAATAATCATATAATTGCAACAAAGCAATAACATTTTGATCTCATGACTTCACATCCACCAGGCTTCTACCTGCGGAGCATAGGGGGTTCCTGAAATTTGCAGAACGATTCTTCAATTCCCACATTGCTTATGCTTAGCATCTTTGTATTGTGTTTTTGCTTCCAAATTACTTTATTTTTAATGTGAGTTAATCATATTTAATTGTCCATGTTGCAGAACAATCTAAGTAAAATATGTTTCTCTTTTCTGTTTAACATCTTCCCAGAGAAACTCTGCAGCTGAGATGCCTTGTAAGTTTTTTGTTACAGCATGACTCACAACATTTTTTTTACATTGTCATGCCTATTTGTTTACAGAACACCATGCAGAGCAATCAAGGGTACAATTAAATCTACATCTCTTTATATCTATGTGGGGTAAGTAAGGTGATGATTGGCTCATTCAAGTAAGATAGAGTCCACATACACAAAATGGTATTAATTTGGCTTGTTGTTTCTACCATTAGTTATTGTTAATTTCTATTGTGGTAGATAATGACAACTATTTTTAAATGCCGTAGGGAGGTATGGCTAGCTCTGTGAAATTCAGAGGAGGCACTTTCCATACAGCATATGAAGATCAGCATACTAAAACAAGAAACCCCTTTTAAATCGCATTGCCTCTCCAGGACTCAGCAGCCACTCTCTATGGCAAGACTTGCCTTCATTTTAGTATCCATAACCCAAACTCTAAGCACCTAACCTCAACACAGGAGAGCCAGGATGAGACATGTCATTCACCCTTGGAGCCAGCAGCGGGGTGTTCAGAGCACTTGCACAGGGTACTGCAGGCGGGACACTGAGCCCCAGTGTCATGCATGCTGTACCGCTCCGACGTTTAAATCCCCCCAGGTTGGGAAGAGTTACATTTTTGTGTGCTACTGCTTGGATAATCAGTCTAAACTTTTTAAATAAGGGAATTGTCCCCTCTATTAGTGGGAATTGGTGAAGTGGGATTCCCTAGAATCACTCATTAGGTTGGGTGCTGCAGGCAAAGGTTCTACCTTGTGGGTAAGGTCTGGAGTTTATCCTATCAGGAAAGTGACATTATGACAATTCTGGTTACACCCAGAAACTGATTTTCAGACATCTGAAGAATTTTAGTTATAAAAACGTACATATTTCTGGCCTAGGTGGTATGTGACAATGGCAATTTTGAGAATTTGAATTTTAGACCTGAGTATCTAAAGAGGCAGACTTGTGCTTCAAAGCAAGCGTAATCCTAAATGTCTTCATCCTAAGGCATTTTGAAATGCTATGAGTCATGTTTTCAAAAAACCTTAAACCACATCAGGAAGCTGTCGGAACAGATCTGTTGCTATAAAAGAAAAAGTGAAGAAATCTACAGGCTAGGGAGTAGTAATCTCATGTCAAGGGGCACTTGAAAGTGGTGATGGAGGACCTCATACACTTGTTATTTTGTACAAAGACTATGCAAGATCTTTTGATCAAAAACTTACGTTTCTTCCTCTCCCTCGTATTTAGAGGTCAGTATTATTAGCCAAAGCGCCCTTTTTTTTGCGGCATACAGCCGTTGTACTACTTCTTTTCTGGCAAACATGTGGTTTACATACATAGATATTTGCATAAGCCAAGTTGTCTTCAATGTTGATTATAAACATTTTTGTGGTTTAGTAGTACCCAAGGTCTGGAGAAATCCCTTGTGACACACTGAGAGTAGAGCTATGTACAATGAAAAACTCTTCATCGTAGCACATTTACCGTCTCAAAACCTTCATGCCAAAAAATTAGCAGGGGTGAAATAAGGGAAGAAGGACTTCTGTGGGGAGGGTACCAGCAAAGAAGCTTACAAAGCATGTATTTCAGTCCAAACATGTTTCTGTGGAGACCACTTTCTGATCTTATATTTTCTCATTAGAAGAGAAATTGCTGCCTTTTGACATTTCGCAGCAGAAGGCGTGCTTTGCAGACAATACATCTCTAATGATTCATAGATCTATGAAACAAATTGGTTGTAGTGATCTTAGCTTACCGGTTACCACTGCTGAGAGTTATATTGACTTTTACTGAAAATAGTATGATAGAGCATAGGGCAGTGGTGGGGGATTCTTTGCCAGTGAAATAAATAGCTGGAGTTCGAATCCTCTTCTCACACTGTTTTAAACGCGCAGTGGTTCCAGTGAAGGCATGGGTTTATCACAGCTAAATTCTGAAAAGAAAACTGAGATTGTTTGTGATGATTGCATAAAATTAATCTTTTTCAGAGGTGAAAACAGTCTCATACTGCATATTTTTTTACATAATGCTCATCTAAATATACTTCCTTGGATTCTATTTTGAAACAGATAACCAGAATCTATCATCACGAATGACTGTCTCTCTTTATTGACTATATATGGATTCTAGATTTCTTACTAGGTATGCAAGTAAATTAATTTCTCTTATGCTTTTATTAATTGTCCAAACTGGCCTACTTCTCAGGAAGGGGAGCACTCTTATATGCTACAGCATTATGCAGGACTATCCCCAGTCCTGGGAGACAGTAGCAACTATTAAAAGTTGCTGGGGTTTGCAACTTTTAGCAGTCTTAAGCAGACTAAATTGTCTTGGCAGTATATTAATTGCCATAAAGAGGTAAATAGAGTTATATTCTAGTTATTATTAGGTATTTTTGTTTGGGCTTTTGTGTTTTGTTTTTTTTTAAATGAAAGCCATCTTCTGTTGGAAAAATGATGCCAAGAAAATATGAGTAGTTTTTCTCCACAAAGAATACATTTTCTACAGAGACCACTTTTGACCATACATACAAGGTACTTTATAGTTAAAGAGAAATTGCTGGTATTTTAACATTTTAATAAAATACAACCTCAAAGCTGTCGACTGAGGTAATGTATAGTGTGATATAGTAGACTACTGGGAAATATGCACTGAGATGTTGCCAGTAATGAAACTAAATCACTACTTTATAGACCTCTGTGTTACACGATAAAGAGCCACAACACTTAACTATGTCAATAATAAGAACCCATGCAGAAAAGTACTGGTCAAATAATGGCAGCTGCAAATTAAAACAATAATATTGGCATGGGCAAGAAGTTAAAGTGTTGGTATTTGTATATTCAGAACTACTTTTGTCCCCATATGTAACTATGAACTCCAGTTAGTAACAAAATGTTAGTGTCTTTGAAATGAGATTTCCAGATTTGAAGTTCCAAGGAGGCTGATAAAAACAAGTTTCTGTTTGCAGACTTACACATCTTCTTCCCTTTACTCTTGCTGAGACCAAGTATACAGACAGTGGTCAGTAAAGGTTAAATAATTCCCTTACCTTTGGAAAGAAGGATTTCATGTCAGCATTAATTTCAGTCAGCTGCATAGCAGATGATAATAGGATGACTCCTTATCACTGAATCTGATGCAAAGAACAAAAGATAAATCATGAGTTAGGCTTAGATCCAGTGTTGTACACAATGGCACCTAGCAAAACTATAATGAGCCTGAAATACAGGTGCCCAGTCCTGCCACTTGGTCTAGCCTTCCTAGAAATATAAACCCCCTGTAAAGTCTTCTAAGAAGAGAAGGCATCTCTGAAGATCAAGAAAGAGCAGTTGGGCAAATGGAGCAGCTTACCACTGACCTGACTGGGATAGAAGAAGACATTCTGGGACATTCAGTCTCAGAAGTGATACAAATCAAAGTATGAATATGGTCTTTTACAGGTTTACTACAAGGTTGTATTAATTCACATATTGGATCCTTGGGTTTTTTATACATATATAGACATATCTGGGTGACATTCAACTGAAGAAAAAAACAAAGAAAAATGCCCTATTCTGCAGTAACTTGCTCTACCAATGCAAGAACACAAAATAAACTTACCACAACGAGCATGTCTACATTACCACCAGACACTGAATATAGAGGCAAGGCAAATTCACACCAAAGAAGAACCACTCAAGCACCTTGGATCACTAATGTACGTATACCCAAGTTGCACACAAGATCTATTTCATATCACTGACCAAAACAGGGATCATGATGGAAAAGGTCTGCTTTAGCTCCTTGAACAGACCCAGCATGGAGCTGAAATCCAGCTCTGCTGCAGTGAGGAGACTGGAGCAGAGTATCCAGTTTTATGCTCTGTGAAAATTACATCTAAGGGGCACCTTCTGCTGCCTCTAGAGTCCTGAAAAGCCCTTGGGCACCCCCTGGGTGCTGATGGAGTAGATCAAAGAACATAGCTGAGAGCAGTCCATGCAGTCATTGCAAACTGTCAGAAGTCAAAAGCGGATGATGCTGCAGTAAAATTTTATCATCACTGAAGGCAATATGCTTTTTTTTTTTTCTTTTTTTTTTCTGGGGGTTATCATTTTAACACTGTGTTGGTTATTTGTAATTAGGTAGCTATTACAGGATGGGGGAGGCGGGGGGAAGTGGTGAATGTGGCTCAGTTATAAGTTACTGACATTTTACAAATAGAAAAATAGAGAATTAATATATTTGCAGGACAATCTTAACAATTACTATGAATTAATGTAAAGATTCTACTGAAAGTTCAACCTATCCTATCTGAAATCTCTTTCAAAAACTTCTTTCTTTCATTAAAGTGGCCTTTCTCATTATCATGTTCTCCATATCTCATGGCATTGTCATTACTGACATATATACTGCCTGTCTGCAGTATTTGTACCCATATTTTGCACCTCTTATTTATATGTTTGGCAAAGCATTGTTAGCACTAGACATACTGCATGCTAAACAGTACATTTTAAAAGGAATAACTATTAAATCTGAAAGTATTTATGGGTTTTAGTTTTAAATTACTTACTCACATACAAGAGTCTATTTAAACAGGAGTTGTAGTTCAGCATTTGTTCTTTTTCCTTGTAATGATTGTGATTTTTACAGTGCCAAAGACAGTTCTGCGTTAGCTTCAGCATGAGAAGAAGAGTATAAACTGAAGTTATTTTTGGCTCGAGTATTTTTTGTAATGAAACAAGCTAAAAAAGAACAGACTGTAATTTTTAATGACTAGCCCAAGATAAGTCCAAGTTAGAGTCCCAATTATGACAACAATATACAATATCCAATAAGTACAGCTTATTATATAATATACAAAAATATATACCAAAAAAGTGTCTCTGCACCATCTTATTTAAATGTGCATATGTAGGAGCTTGATTTGAACTGCGAGAATTTGCTGAACTTATTTCAAGCTAAACATATATTAATACTTAAAATATTAGGGGGAAAAGGCTTCAACTTCATTAGCAATTCTCCTTTGTTTTATACTAAAGCTAAAAAAGCCAGACTGAAATCAAAGTCATGTATCATTTTAATAGAGGTAGGAAAAGAAACACCTATAGATTTTGTTAACAGAAAAAACATGAAAATTATTTAATGCATTAAAACAACAATGCTAGTATAAAATAGATGAGTAAAATCAGAGGATTCATTTTTCCTGATTGGTTTGGTTTGAAGTGGTTACTCCATGCTAAAAAGTCATGGACCAGATGCTGACGTTCTCATATTACTTGATGCATGATGCCACTGAAAGTTATGGAAATAATTGTGAAGTAAAGCAATAGCAAGGTATCAAGTTTGGCAAGATAAGAAATTTTCAGCAATAAATGAGACAGTCAAAATTATTGTGAGGAAAGTAATGAAAAGGCCCATAAATGGATTATAAGAGGTTACTGTTGGCATCACCTTTTTCTCTGCAATGCCTAGATTTCCCTGAAGGTTTTCCATTCAGTTAAAACCTCCACCTATCTATCTTAGGAAGGACACAATGCCACTGGGTACTTTGTGATATATTTATAGTCTGAAGATACATCTTGAAAACACATTGAAAGCTAATGTTGAGATGCAAAGGCAGTTGTGCAGAGGAAGCATAAGGAAGGGCTTGGAGAAACGGCCGCAGAGACGACAGGTGATGCTTGCTTTTAATCCTTTATGCACCAGTGTGAAGCGGAGGAAACTCCATGGAAAGGTACAGGATTGCATCAGTGCGGTTGCCTTACTGATGTTGATCAAGCGATCAGAGGCAAGTTCCCCATCTACAAGAAAAGTAAGGACACTTTGCATTGCACAGTGTATGAATATGCAACTATGGAAAAATCAATACTTCCAAAACAACAACCACACACCTCGGGGCATGTGCGTATAGGTGGGTGTATATGTGCATGGTACTTGGGCTCCACAGGCTATTCCTTGAGGAAGGGCAAAGTCTGGGATGTACGCAGCTGCAAAGCAGGCTGCATTACATCAAGGGGATTTCTAGAATACAGGGCAATTTCAGACCAAAATGGCTGGTGTTGTACTTGTCCTTGTAGCAGCTTTTTGTATCGTTAATAGCTGACTCATCCAAGAATCTTGAATGATTAGTGTTAGAAGAGTATATACCAGCGTTTAGTTTAATTTGTATTTAGATGGTATCTTATACCTAGTGACCGTGTGCTGTGCAAATGAGCATCCCTTTGATTGCTGTGCAACATTATTAGTGACGGTGATTTGTGAAGAGAGGGGTATAAGGTAAACAGTGGAACATACAGTATGTGGAAAAGAATGTGCCAGAATATATGAATGACACAACATTATCAAAGCCATTTCAAAAGTATATTTTAGAGGCTGCAGCAAGTGCCTGTCCTGGAATTTAATCAGAAACCAAAGCTTTGAAAAGACTCCAGGACGAAAAATTGAGGTAATAAAAAAGTGTCACTCAGGCCAGCAGGCAATGCTAACAAATTGCCATGTCTTTGTCAAATGCTCATCACTCATTCTAGTATCAGGTAACGACCATACAAATTTTAATTGTGTGTATCGGGCAAGATGTTTAATCCAAGCAATCATCCTTGCTATTTTATTACATGAATGTCTAGTAAACTCAGAAAATGTTGAAAGGACTGTAATATTTAATAGAAAAAAACCCTCAGAAATAAATGCACTGTAAAATAGGATTAATGATATAAATATGTGGATTAGCATAAATCCTATTTACCCCTACTTAATAAGGCATTATAAAGCAAGCAAAGTTTATTTAATAGGATTTAATCTTACTTAATTCCTTTTCTAAGCAAATATCCAGTTGACCCTAACATATAAAATATAAAAGCCAATTCATGAAATATTCCTTAGATCCGCAAAATCTCTTGTGATTAAGGGCAGTGAATATACTTGACACAGTTGTGTGCAGGCTCCAAGTTATCCGTGTTACAGCCTTGTTCCACAGTTGCCATGCAGGAAAAACTGTCACTAAAATCAAAGGGAACTGTGGTTTTCTGTGACCTTAATAGTCTATCCCTCACACACACACACATATTTTTGTTTATTTTATTTGGAAAGACTTGGAAATTTATATTCTCCAGTTGATTAAACACCCATTAATATAATAACATTTAGTTGTTTAATAAATGTGCTATGTTTGTGTGTATTTAATAATCTGATATGTTTATGTGCATCTGGAAATAAATAGTTTTCCAACCAGTAGTTTTCTATTCTGACTATAACTCATGAAATTATCTTCAACACTGAATGATGACAACAGGCTTGATTTCATGTGGATGGTAAACTTAATTAGCGGCTTTCTTACAAATATCTTTGTGAGTTTATATTACTGAATAATAAAAATGGTCTTGTTTGTATTTGAGTAATACTTTTGTCTCAAGATAAAGGTTAATCATGAGGTTTAGGATATGTAGAGCTGAAAATGTTTTATTTATTACTGGACAGAGTTTCTCCTCCAGGCTGTAAATTTGTTTATTTTTATCCAATGTCTTTGAGCAGCATAGATAAACAACAATGTTTTAAAGTTAGCTAGCTCATAAAAATGACCACAATTTGAAAGCTGACAGCAAGATATTAATACCCAGAAGGAAGTCATCTCAATTTAGCTACTTGCAATGATGTTAACGTCTTTCAGATTTTTTTAGACACCTCTCTACCATCATTGTTGTTGTTTTCATTGGTCAGAATTGATTTCTAAGGCTTTAGGAACATTTGAAAAGCTTGCTTTTGCACGTGAAATATTAGGTATCTTTTCCTGGGATAGCCCTGTAGAAAGTGCTATTAGTGTTTATGACTGCACCTGTACTCCCTTGAACTCTGCATGTCCGTGCTAATGATTTTCGTGACCTTACATTTGTAGTGATACATTCTAAATAACAACTATTGAGTCTATGGAGTGGCTGGAATTCCTTTCATCACATGGGCATTTTTGTTATTAGCCCAACTGACCGTGTGCCGCTTATCTTGATAATCCTCTTTTTTTTTTTTTTTTTAATTAGTGAAAGCCTATTTTGGAAATTCAGGCTTTCAAGGTACTTCTTCTGGTTGCTTATGAAAAAGCAGCATTAATCTTTTTCATCAAAGGTGACTGCAGAGGCAAGCTGTGTCTCTTCAGGTGTATAAATCATTTCCCCGCCTCAGACAAGCTGAATACTGCACGGACTGAGGAAGCTGCCAGCACGTGCGTCCCCAAGGAGAGTGTCACTCAACGTAAGCAGAATTCCTCCAGTCTGGAGGATTTGAGATTTTCAAGAAAATGCCTCCCTAGTAGCTTGCTCTTTTTTAATTTCCCCCCCTCCCTCCCCATCACTTTCAGAGAATTTTTCATTTTCCTTTGGGAACTATTTTTTGATGTTTTTCACCTTAATTCTGTTTCTCAGGCAACACAGACTGCACAAATTGCTGCTAGTGTGTTGTTAACTGCAGCATCCAAAGTAATTTCTTGGGATCAGACACAAACTTCCTAACCCCACCATCCATATGTTCTGTGGCAGTTCCTGGCTGCTGAAGCTGTCTGGTGTAGTTTGCTGGGAATGCTTTCATTTCTTCAAATGCATTTCAGTACATAATATTTTCTTTCGGTACTCATGTGTTGTGGGTTGACCTTGGCTGGATGCCAGGTGCCCACCAAAGCTGTTTTATCGCTCCCCCTCCTCAGCTGGACAGAGGGAGAACAAAAAGTACGATGAAAGGCTTGTGGGTTGAGATAAGGACAGCAGGAGATCACTCAGCAGTTACCATCATGAGCAAAACAGACTCAACTTTGGGGAAATCAGTTTAATTTATTAACAATCAAATCAGAGTAGGATAATGAGAAATAAAACCAAACCTTAAAAAAAACACCTTCTCCCCACCCATCCCTTCTTTCCGGGCTTACCTTCACTCCCAAATTCTCTACCTTCTCCACCCAAGTGGCACATGGGGATGGGCAACGGGGATTGTAATCAGTTCATCACACGCTGTCTCTGCCGCTCCTTCCTCCTCAGGGGGAGGACTCCTCACACTCTGCCCCTGCTCCAGCCTGGGGCCC
>NW_009259859.1:181406-187100 GCF_000687185.1 Egretta garzetta
CCAGGGGCTGCAGGGGAATCTCTGCTCCGGTGCCTGGAGCCCCTCCCGCCCCTCCTGCTGCCCTGGCCTGGGTGTCTGCAGGGCTGCTCCTCTCACACATTCTCACTCTTCTCTTCTGACTGCTGCTGCTCTTGCCCAGCAGTTCCTCCCCCTGCCCCCCCAGCTTCTTAAACATATTGTCCCAGAGGTGCTACCACCATCACTGATGGGCTCAGCCTTGGCCAGCGGCGGGTCCCTCTTGGAGCCGGCTGTTATTGGCTCTGTTGGACGCAGGGGAAGCTTCTGGCAGCTCCTCACAGAAGCCATCCCTGTAGCACCCGCTACCAAAACCTTGCCACACAAACTCCAGTGCATCATTCAAAGAACAAATCACTATCAGTGCTTCTTTCCAGGTCATTCCTGATTTTGATATTTAATGCCATTTCAATTCTACTTTCTCCATGTGTTTAGTTGATGGTCCCAATATTTTGGATAGGTGACTAATATCTACGGCACAGGTTGTTTGAAAAGCTGTTCTGGTACATTACTGATATTACTAACAACCTAAAATTGCTGACTGCATTTTCCAAAGAGCAGATAACTTCTAAAACCCAAACAATTTAGTATATCCATGAAGTTATTGAAAACAGTAATTTATTGTTTCTAAAAAGCAAAGAATTTAGGTTTTTAAAAATCCACTTAAAATGTCAGAAGGCATTGATATAACTCATCAGTAAATAACTCAATAACAGGTCATTATTTGTGAAAGTCACTTTTACAGAACATCGTGTCAGCATTGTGAATGGTAGTGCTGCTACAAACTTGAGAAATAGGCCTGTCACTAATTTGGTAGTTAATTATAATTACCAAATATACTCATGAATTCTGAGTGTATTTTATAGGCTGTGGTAAAGAAAAGATGATTCATTTTTAAATATATGCATTGCCCTAAGTCTGTGACAGAAACTAGCTTTTTATGTAAACCTCACAGCCAACATCTGATACGCTTGTTTATTTTAAATCACCCATCACTCTGGAACTCAGTGGAAGTTTTTGAAAAATCCCTACAAATATGTCCTTTGTGTTCCTTATAGATAAGCATATTTAGGAATGACCTTCCATGTCTTTTTTTTTGGCAGAAGCTCTCTTGACACCATTAATGCTGCACAGGGATGGTTAGGGACAGATGACTTGTGGGCATGCTCTTGGAATCAGATCCGACTTCCTGAACAAGCCCTCAGAGGCCCTCCTACCTGTAGGCATGCACTCATTCTGCCGCCTTGGTCTCCTCAAGGTGCTGGTGGGAGAGTAGGGGTAGGGATGGATTGGGACGTCCCTACCCTTAATCCACTCTGCATGATCCTCTTCAGTGACTCTAACAAGCATTAATGTATTCTCACAGGGGGCGGGGGGGAGGGGGGAGCCGTGGTAGGTAGAATGGATAATCTAGAAATATAAAACAAAATCCTATCTGCTACCGCTATTGAATAAATTAAGAAAGGTTTTTTTTAGTAATTTGCTCTAGCCCTCCCTGTTCAGACAAAATTATAATTTACTTCAGTAGCTCAAGTGCTGTGTCTGATTAGCTCTTTAAAATACCACTAAGTAGTGCGGCTTTATGTCCTTTATTTCCCTTGATGCACCAACCTATTGCCTGATGGCCCTCATGGAGAGGAAATATTGCCTGTTCTTCAACTTAGACTCTTCTGATTTCATATTAAAGAAGAAAATAGTTCTTTTTAATGCCATTCTCTTGGGTAGGAAGAAGGTCATGCTCTAATTTATGTTGCACTATCTATTATAAGGTTTGAGCTATCCCAGGTATCTCAAATATGAATCTGAAGTTCTAAAAGAATAAAAGTAAATATTAATTGTATCATTTGCTCATTCGTTCTTTTCTTCTAGCATTTCCTTATACTTCTCCTTATTTCCTTTTTCTTGCCTATCTCATCTTTTGAATTTTACTTGCTCCCTTTCTTCTTTAGTATGTTACAGCCATTTTTGTGAAATCTAACCACTTTATGAAAATGTGTTGAAATTGCTTCAGCTAAGATTTATATATCTTTCCCACCCTTCTGTTGTAATTTCAGGTTTTTGTAGAAGAGTGAAGGGAGATGTTTTTGTATATTTTTGTAGTTCTTCAATATAACCAGAGGTGTGCATTCTGACAGAAGTTCCAGTCATTTCACCTACACTGAAGAAAGATGGCAAAACCTGCCTTAAAACATGGATTCATAAGTTATTCTTTATTTTAAATCAGCTTTCCCTGCTAGTATAGTAAATGTGAATTGAATTAATAATTTTCTGCTTCAGACATTATGGATAATGTATTTTTGCTACGTGTTTTTAATTCATTCAGCAATATGGTACAAACTGAAATTGGATTTGCTGTCCTAATCCCTTTAATAAATATTCCAGCATCATCCCACTCCTTGCGTCCTTTCCCTCTCTCTGCGTACTTTCATATTAACTGGAAATGTCTCATCTTTACTTCTAAAAGCATATTGTTTTGTAGTGCGTCTTTCATGTCCTGAGACAGTGGACTTCACATCTACTTCTCTTTCTTGCTCCTTTCCCTCCTTTTCTTCCTCTGAGTCATACTATTTGTGACAGTATTTTCCACATCTGACGTTACAGCCATTTCCAAGGGTCTGCTTCTCTTCTTTTAATTAACAATAAAATAGTGCATACATGTACAAATAGGAGGGAAGATAAAAATAGTAACTGTGGTAAAAGACTTCTGAGGGAAGTGAAGTCTAAACTGGTTAAAAGGCCAGCTAATGTATGTAATCTTTTATTAAAGTAAATATTATTACAGAAACTTGAAGTGCACGGGTATGCTTTAGAAAACAAATTTTAAGCACTATGTTCAATATATCAAATTGTCTTTCAAATTATGAATTTGAATTTCCAACATATTTGCATTACTTTTCCATCTTAAAGTCATCTATGGAACTATATATTTAATAACTCCAGCCAAGTAATTAAATAAAATACTGAATTGACACTGGACCAAGGGTAAAACTTGTATTGCATCTTTCCATTTTGACAGTGATTGTTGATAATTATTCTTGCAAGTATGATTTTTCCAACATTTCTGAACCCAACTTTAAGATGAATAGATGTTTTCTTATCAGATGTGGTTCCCTAGCTACCTCCCCAAACGGCAATTCAGATCTTGCACAGGCCAAATTATCTATGGAAATGCCATTTTTTCCTCAGTTAACAGTACAAGAAATGTAAAGCAACAGTGCTCTCAAACTAAGTATCTCAGTCACATACTTAAAACTAAGTGGAAAGATCCTGGGACTTTGTCAAAGGTAAGATCTATGAATTTCAATAAGCAAGAATGAAAAGTTAAAAAATAAGAATAGGAGAACTCAAATATCTTTCAGTGGACAGAGATCTTAAAGATATAATGAGTTATCTAAAAAAAATATTGCTTGAAATTGTGAGTCCAAGGGCATACAAAATAACTCGGTTTTTTCACTTATTTCTTGGTAGGTTACAGGCACCAATTCAAGCTGTGACTGTAGATGAGCTACTAAATAATAATGAACACCTTATAATTATTTTTGCTGTCTCAGAACAGATACTGCACTAAAGGGTGAATGAGACACAGAATATTTTTTTTAAAAAATGATTTCAATTTATGCAAAAATGCAATCCAAAGGATAAATTTTGAATTTGTCTTAAATTTAGGAATGAAGCAAATAAAATCCTCAGGGATAATATAGTTGCTTCTTAAGAAAATAACACCTGAGCTTAGCCTGCAACAGAACTTAAAAATCAAAGATTAAACCAGTATGAATATCAGATAGGAAAAGTCTGTGAAATAATCAGTTTTATTTGCATCTGTGGGAATGTTAGCAAAATTATGACAATTAACTTTTTTTTTATTTACTTGCAGAGAGTTGAGATATTTTTGGAGACTGAGCTATCAGAAAAAAAGGAGATTTTGGCTATTGAGAAAGCAAGTGATACTCATAACTCATTGAAGGTTTCTGAACAAAGTGAGTTCAAAATAAGCTGAACTGTCAGCAAATGTATATGGTCTCTTGCTAAAGCAAAATTTAATAAGAATGGAGTGCCAAAAATATTTATACCTGTATACTATAATCACTTAGCATGCAGAGAACATGGAGAAAACTCAATTATAAAAGAGAAAATAAAAATTATGTCTACAATGAATTAAAAAAAAAACCTCAGGGCCTCATTGTTCCTGGAACAGCAATCTTTCTGTGCTTAGGAAAAAAAAAAAAAAAAAGATTGAAATGCAAGAAATTATAAGCAGAGTAAAAAAACATTCTGATGCCCATAGTTGAAACAGCTATGTGTGGAACAGCTGTATCATATATATATATATGATGTTCAGCTATAGACTAGGGAAAGCGGAATCAAAGTTTCCTTGTTAGGCTCTTTGATGATTTCAGTTATGTACTAGAAGAAGCAGCTGAAATACTTTATTTATGCCTGCAAAAAGTCTTTTTGAATATACTGCTACTTTTGCCTGTTATCTTAATTATCTGTATTTGTTTAGTCTTCTCAGAAATAAAATCTTACTCTATTAAGGAAGGTTCTCATATTTTATAATTAGTTCTTAGTATTAATAATTGCAGTGTTCAAAGCTTCTGTTTCCATTTCAAGACTGATTTTGTCCTCTGTTCACCAAAAATGAATGAGTATTTTCTGCTTTGAATAGGTGTGTCTAAGGTGTGGTCAGATGGAGGGGTTTTCTTTTTAGAACTCAGCTGAATTTATTCATATGAGGTACATCTAGCTATAAGACAACAGGTTTAATCATGTATTGAAAAGTCTTTCCCTTTCTATTCTATATCTTAAATATACAGCAGTACTGTCAAGAGTTTTGATATGAGATTGACTGTATTTACCCATGCAAGCATCATAGCAGGCTCTAAAAAAATAATTTGATACCTTGGTCTGTTGAGGTGATAAAGGAACTACCAGCTGAGAGTTTCCCAGCAAGTGTCCCTAGACCTTCTGACTTCTTCATCCACTGAGGGAGGATCTTTCGTTCATTTTCAGTAAACCAAATTAAGACTAACTCAAAGCTGCTGTGAATTATGTCAGATCTATTAAAAACAAACAAACATAAGCTTTGGTAGGCATATAGCACCAGTAATTTGCTCAGAAACTACTGAGAATGTGAACCAGGTGTAATTGGTACATTTAGTTGCCTATACCTGATGCCTGTCCAATCCACTGAAACATTGCCATGGAAGGGATGTCTTAGTTGATCTACTCTACATCTTTACTACTGCAGTATAGTATATCTGTCATAAACCTTTGCTACGCTTATCCTTCTTCTACTCATTTTCAAAACTTTAATTATGTTTTGATTTGCAATGTACTCCAGAAGCTTACTGAGGTTGCATGAAATGGGCTTCTAGTTACATTTCTTCAATGTAAATGTTCTTTTTATTATCTTCCTGACATAAGATACCATCCCCAGCTTGACAAATTTATCAGAAGCGCTTGTAACCACTCTTTGAAGAATTAATTTTCCAGGTTGCTGGGGTTTTTTTCTCAAAATTCTGGTGTAGTTTGGCCAAGATTTATGGAGAAATAATTATAAAAAATCTCAGGAATTATTCAGATATATTTAACCCAGCCTCAGTACAGGGGCAGGGTTAGTCCTCCATTTCCACAGCACATTTCTGAGGCTGCTGGAGAACTTGAATCTTTTCCCTGGGA
>NW_009259859.1:187119-187641 GCF_000687185.1 Egretta garzetta
AACTGGTTGGAACCCAGCCACAGACCCAGCTGCTCTGAGCACCTCAGAGTCCAACAGCATGGTAATGGCCCTTGAGATGGAGCTTCTTGCTGTCAAGTACTCACATACCATGTGTGAGCTCACCAATTTCTCACATCTATTTTGAATCATAGTATTCACTGCAAGCCTGAACCCGAATTTGTAACGTATTTAATTTATAATGATGAATTCTTCAGTTACTTATGAAATTTATTTCTCTGCTTTTAACTCCAGTACTTGAAATATGTCGTGGAAGTACTGTATTGTCATTGTGAGAAGTTTCTCTAGAACACAACTCGCAGGTTATGTGGCTTTTTACTTAGAATTTATTAACAGAAATTACCTATATTATCTTCAACTAAAATTTCTAGCTGGTATTCAAGATGAAATATGTGCATACCAAAAAATGCTGTTGTGGACATAGTAAGTATGTAAGTTATGGATGCCGCTTCATGTTTAAATTATTAAAGATTATATTTAGTCCCCTGTTGTTATAGATATTAA
>NW_009259859.1:187686-204889 GCF_000687185.1 Egretta garzetta
TATAAATATAAGTTCCAGGGGCAGATGAATGACTCAGGCCACTAACTAAGCAAAATCAGAATCCCTGACAGTCAATGGGAACAGATTGTCATGATACGAGTAGGTGTTCTGCTTTGTTCCCACATCTGGGTTTAGGCAGAAACGGACCAAATAATGAAAGTCTAGAGGTAATACTAAACATTTGGAGAAGTACTGAATGCTATGACTGATTTTGATTCCTGAGACTGGGTAAAGTCTTTTCCTTTGTACATGAGAATAATATGGAAGAGAAAAGAAAGTCATAGCAAATGCACTGTAAGGCTTGCCATAATAAATTCCAATTTCTTTGAAAACATTGCATGTGATCAGTGAACCTATTAATGTTGTCTAGGAAATTTATGCGGTCTCCCACCTAACAGACTGTACATCTCCTGCAGAATAATCAGGTTGAGTGTAATTTAAAACCAAAGAACTACTTTAGTTTTCTAGACTGAAGAAGGGATATTATCTTCTTATAAATCATAAAGAACCTGAACCCAAATTTGAAGGATAAATATGATACAGTGGTTTTGCTGGATGCTCACATGTGTAACAAGGGGAACATATACAATTTTAATTGGTTTGGACAGTTGAAGTTGTCAATATATAATGCTGCACACCACATAGTCAGCCTTGGGCACATCAGTACTCTAATTACAGAAAGTCTGGCTCTTCACCAATGTTTTAACACTTGATTTATTTCCTGTTCAAGTTGTTCAATAGAGCCAGAGTTAATTGGTTTTCTAAATGAGTGTTAAAAATATAAAGATCCAGCTTCATTAAGTGGAGGCTGTACTTATTATGCACCACTGAGTTGTAAATCCCTGTAAAGGTTAGAGGGTGAGATTTCAGAGCCCTGTGTACAAAACCACAACTTGAATTGGTTTGTTTTGCTTACAAATTATAGTTAATATCTGATAGTTGACCCTAGCTGCCTTTTCTTTTTTAAAGAGGAAGTTAAGCTGCCCGAAAAAAAATATCAAGCTTAATATATTAAAAGTAGGCTAATCCATTTTATTTATTTCATGTGATGTTCACCATTTGTCTAAAAGTATCACAATATTTCTTTGCAATCCCAGTGTATTGTCTTTATTCATAAAAGGGAAGAAGCATTTTACTGACTCCTTTCCTTCTGTTTAAAAGATTCCTCCCAAGCACCTTGCAAGCCAGCAACGTATCACAAACAAATCATAATTTCCTGTTCTCATGACCTACATGCTGTTGGAGTGCGGCAATGTGATGCTTCTAGTAGCAAAATTGCAATTCAAGAAACAAAGAAAGTTGGCAGCTATTTTGAACGTTCCTGTCGAGGCAATAAAACAGGATAGAAGGACTTACCTGGGTTTTTCTCAGGAGCAACTAAAGTTTATTTGTTCTTTTGTTCTGTGTGGGTCTGTATGTGTGCTTTTGTTTTGCTGTGGGTTTTTTTGGGGAAGGATTGCACTATTCCCTTGCATTACTTTTCTTCTTAAAATATATTCAAACTTTTAGTAAGAAAAAGTATTTCATTTTTAAGACTCCTCAGTTTGGATTGAATAAAAGGAGAGCAGAACACTCTGTGGTGTTTATGGGTAAGTCCAGGAAAAAAGCCGTGCAGACAGTGCGGTTTTGTTTAGGAGCGAGGGGTAGGAAGATGTGGCAAGAACGGCTGCTGAGCCAGGGCTGGAGCTGATCTGCAGGACGGAGGAGGTGGTGAAGACATGCAGGCACAGAAGTGGCATGATCTGGGTGGGGTCTCCTCATAAACCTGTAAACAAGGACCTCAGAAGAGCAGCGATGTAGCTGCACATTTTTGGGGTTCAGGCAGTGGCTGTGGAGGGAGAGAAAGGGTCTCCTGAAGACATATGTGACTGCAAGGGTGTGACAGGATAAAAAAATCATTAGTGGGGAGGTAATTTCTGAGGCAGAAGTTTGTTTCTCTGGCAGGTGGTAACAGAAGACAGGGCAGCAGGGAAGAGCAGAATCGGTCTCTGTAAGGTGAGTCGAAAACTGAGCCAGAGACCTGTGGCCAAGGAAGGACAACACTGGTCATTAGGTGAAACTGCATGAGCTCAGGGCATGAATGGAGAGTAGGAAGAGGATGCAGGTTTCTCACCCACGCAAAATAATGCTCATATGGACGTTTGGTTTGTCAAGAGCTGATAAAGTCATCATCAGGTGTGGTTACCTGGGAAGGCACCCAGACATCAGTGTGGTAGAGGTGAAGAACTCCAACAGCAAAATGAAGGAGGTGGAGCTATTCTTGTGTTTTCAAAACTTAATGTTGTAGGGAGAGAAAAAGCCTGGCATAATATTAGCAATGGTTATAGTACAGTAGAGTATATGTTCTTTTAGGGAGCAGGGAGGGCCAGCAGCTCTCTGGGGCTGGGGGCTGGCAGTGGCACATGCTCCCCTGGGGTGGCCTTGGAGGCAGAGTAGCTAGGGCAGGGGCTGATGGCCCGGGGGGCTGATGTGGGGTCCTGGGCCGTGGGCGGTGAGGGGGAGCCCCATGAGGCTGCAATGGGGACCTAGGCCATGGACAGCCCCACAGGGGTTGAGGAGGGAGAGTCAGGGCTAGCAGTGCCCTCAGGGCCCAGATGTTTTCCACAAAAATAGAAAAATAAAGTAAGAATGTTGTATAGCATGGTATGTTACTGTGGTGACTATTAAAAAGTAAAGGGCTGAAGGGAAAAAAAAATGATGTAAATAAAATCACTTCAGGGAAAGATTTTTGTGGTTAAAAGCTCTCAGATCTGCTGGAAATCTGCTTCAGGTATGCACAGAGATATCTGAATGTGTTTAGGGAGAAATACCATAAAAATTTTAGGCTTTAACCTCACACCTAGAGATCAGAGCTCAAACATTACTAAACAGTAGCTGAAATAAATAGGAAACTTTTTTTTAATTAAAATATTTTGAAAGTGCAGGTATACAGAGATAAGCACTATGAATTTCCTTAAATTCATGTTGCTGAAATTTCCTTAAACATATTCCATAAAAAAAGAAAACCAAAACATCACCTTTTTTCTGTGTTCACACCCGGGTTCTACTTTATTCATAGCCAATAATGTTTGAGTTTAGTCTTCAAATTAGGAGCTACTGTAAGAGGTAAACTATGATGTGCCAAATAAGCTCCATTCTGTTTTTCAGAGAAATATTTAGAAACTGACACTTTCTCCAACCAACTCTTGAACTTGACATTGAGTTTGCTGGAGATAATCAAAGGGCTTATCAGAATGCATTGGCTTAAATATCAATAAAACACTGGCTCTGGATCTTATTACTGATCAGGCTTATCCAAAGAAGAGCCAGTTTTCAAAGGTCATCTTTATATCAGACTACAACAAATATTTTAGGAAAGTTTTCAAGGTTTGGTAGCCATCAGAAATTTGTCTTTGTTAAATTCTCGTACATGAAAAAATGTTTTAGGGTAACCAAATTGCCGACTATACACTTGGTCAGCAGACTAATTGTGGTAGTACTTCTCATTAACAATGCTGAATGCTGTAATAGCTTTTCCTCAATTGCTGCTGCATTTAATGAGAAGCAGCACAACGCAAGCCACATTACTGGCCTGACAATTTGTTCTATTGATTTATCATGCCTGTTTTTCTGCTGCCTACCCAAAAGGACTGCAAAACATTTGTCAGATATTAGCGGGTTTTGACTTAGCTCCACAAACATACAATAAGACTTCTCTTTCAAGCATTGCTACATAACTTGTTGTTTAGTCTTACTTGGATTTTTCTTTTTTTTCTTTCCCAAATGCCAGCTACTGTCTTCACTTCGGTAGGGTAGATTGAAGAATGCATTGTAAAGTATCTGAAAAAAATTGCTGATGAAATTGAAAAAGTGCTAGTAATGTCATAAAGGATGCCTCTTTCATTTTATAAAACTTAGTTCTGCCAGCATCTTCCGTTACTACACTATTTATCATAATAGTCTAAATATTTCTCTTGCACTGTGTGTAAAATACAACAGAAGAAACATTTAGAAAAAGCAATGCTAAAAATTCATAGATTCTTCCTGGGATGTAACAAAGACAAGACCGTACTTCCAAGCACATACGCAGGTGTCATAAATGCCTAGTTGCACTAGCTCACATATAATAAATGTTCCTTGAAAAATTACTCAAGTGAAATGAAACATCACAGAAGTATTTCTAGTAGAAGATTCTCATAAAAGCCCTGGACAGGAAAATGAAGCCACAATTAAAATTTTACAAGGACTGAGTGCAAATTGTAATTAGAAATATGCACAAAAAACTGCATTATAAATGCATGATGATTCATTGACTGATGAAATCAATAGAAAGATTCCCTTGTGAGGCCTGCCTCTAGAAGCTTCTGCGTACATTATTGTTATCTACCATTTTGGCAAAGAGTTTCCAGAGAGGTAAGACATTCATTTAGCTGCAACAGCGTCTTTGTACACATTTAAGATAAATTGAAAAAGAAAGTTGAATTAGTCAAAGGACATGCTAGGTATTGCAGAAGCCACCCTTATCCCATAAGAGGATGTTTAGGTGTCAGTATCACACACTGAAGGGTGCCCATGTGACATAGAAATAGTAGGAAGAATTACATAGAATGTGGGGTGTTTGAGAAAATTTATGCTATTTCTCTATTAACAAATACAAGCATAGATGAGATTAAAAAAAAATCTTTTAGAAAAACACAGGGATAACCATTCCATTATATAAACTAGTTACCTTTGCCTAATTAGAAGACTTTCTAAAGTTCAGAGCAGGTGTGGATCCTGGATCTTTGGCACTATCTACTGGAGTCATGCTCCTCACCAGCTTTCAAAGCAATGAGAAAATCTGTTTCACCACTATGCAAGTACTGTACAGTATCTGAATCATCTCCTGGCTGTATTGGAAGGAGATCTGAGGCTGTTGCCACAGCTCTTACTTTCTCAGAAAATCTGACTTGGCAAGAAAATTTAAGATCAGGGAACTGAATAGGCATCTGGGTGAGTAGTAGCTTACAATTTCCTCTGAAAATTCAGATGCCTTCCTTGCCTATGAAAATTAACCCAGTGCTTCCTTTTTCTTGTAAGTGCTCATAACTTAAAAATATGGCAGAAACTAATTCTGAAACTCTTGCAAAAGAAAATTGCAGTCATACCAAACCATCAAATCCATCAGAAAAATAACTTGTGGCATCTTGAAAGTGGGAAATCTGGAGGCATATTACCTAACAGACCTCCTCCCCAAATCCATGACATTATTCTAGCAGGTTGTATTTCACACAGCAGAGCCCAAAGAGATGGGTCATAGCCACCTGAGGGGCTGGAGATGGATGACAGACATAGAAGATTTCCCTGATCGTGACTCAAACTAACTCATGCCAATGCCTTGGGCTTACACGCTAGAAATAGGAATAGACTGACTGCTGCAGTCTTAAGTGTTGCCAAAACCTTTGTATTTGTAAGTCTTACATGCTTATAAGAAATAAAAAAAGAAGCTCTAGAATAGATGTTGTGTTTGAAGGACATCATAGCATGACTGTCATTGTGTAGATGTCAAAATTATCATGCAGGTTAAAAGCAGTGATGGAATCAAAAGATTCGAAGAAGAAGCTTCAGACACTGTCTATCAGAATAGTAACAACAAATTCCAAACTGTAATGCAGAAATGCTTGCCATGGATATACTTAACAACTGGCTTCTGTCTTTCTACAGTCCAAATAAAGGAAAAATCACTCTGCAACAAAAATTAACATTACCATTTCCTCTTACCTTCCGATACTTTGTTTAGTGATTGTGAATAAGCTTTTGCCTACAACATTCTCTAATGACTCCTGAAGAGTTATGATAGGGTACTGTAGTATACGGACTTTGTTGCCATCTTTTCTGGTCTCAAAATTTGTTATGCTGTCCATAACAAATCTCTTTTCTTCCATCAGTCTCTGTCCTCATTTGATAATCAGTGACAGTCTTTTGAGGTGATCTGTTCCAAAAACTCACATTTGTGCTCCTGACAATGGCTGTGCCTGTGTAGGATTACCTGTTCGTTCCCAATATATACAGATGTATGCTCAGTCTGTCATTAACTAGGAATGGGTTTTCATTCCTAAAAGCTAGAGAAAAAACGCAAAGATACACAAAGAGCTATGAATAGCTGCTAACATATGTACAACAATCCTAATTTCATCCACGACTTCTGAATTTTGAAGCACAAGGCTGTGTATTTTCAAGCAGCCTTCCTCAATCTTGAAATTGGTCTATAATAAACTTCTCTTTATTTTCTTTTAAATGCCCCTTACTATGCTGTCAGAATCTTTAAGATCAGTGATCTTAAAGTGGAACAGTGTCCTGATTGTCTGTTTTCTGTCTTTGCTTATCATAGTCATATAGTCTTTGCCATCATCAGTATATGGCAAATAGAGTAAATCGTATTTTTCTTTCAGAGCTGGCTGGATAAACCAATACATCAGTGGCATATGTTGCTTGCATGCACTAGTCAGACACAGGGGTATGAATTAATTTAACAAAATATTTGACAAATTAAGATTCTAGATTATTCTGAATATTGTAGCATTCCTGATCTACCTTGATACAACAAAGCAATGATGTAGTCCGACAAATTCCTGACTGTAACAGCACCTAAATGTCAGTAGCTTCACCAAAAATTCATTTGCACTTTGAAGAGGTATTTAGATCAGAATCTTCTCTCATGAGCTTTAGATTTGGCTGAGTCAGTTAATGAGCAAATTAGCCTGTGCATCCAATTTGCCTAAATCAGTAAACAAGGTGCCACTGTGAACCACAATTGATTAAACCCCTTTGCTCCTTATCAGTATACTGTATAAATCAGAAACTGCTAACTGCCTTTTTTTCTACTAAGTATATCAACTGTGCTGAAGAGAAGAATGAAGATACTTCAACCAGGTGAATGGTTGAACATATGTTAGTTTTCATTGTTGTTTGCGTTTTTAGTTCTCAGAGTTGGTCAAGGATCTTGAGCGAGTGATATCTGCAAGTTGTAAGAAATTCTGCAGAAACTGTGCTGATTATCAGTCTCCAACCATGACTAAACTAGAAAGTTTGTTAAATTCAATGTTACTTCAAAGAAGCCATCTAATTCTTTCATGAGTCAATACTCAGTACCTTTCTTGTAGGATTTTTGTATTACATATTATAAACAGAAAATCTCGTGCTATTACTAATAATAATGATACCACGTGGGCCAAGTAAGGATTAGTGATGTGTAACGGTGGCTCAATTTGATAGGAAAACAAGCTGACCATAAGGTAACAATGAGACAGATAAATAAGTGTTTCTAATGAATATCTACTTTTACTTTTGTTTGTGTAAATGAAAAAAGTTTCTTCACCTGCTTGCTACATGTTGGCACAGCTACGTAGGTTCTGTGGTTAGAGGATATAAATGAATTTCAATCTTCCATAGGCCTGTCGGTAAATGTGGACAAAAAGTTTATTTGCTCATATATCCATGCAATCATGGTCAAGGAAATAGTACAAGAGAAACTGTAAGGTTCAGACCTACCAGCCCTTTGCAATTTTTGTAGTTCACTAACATCAAGTCTACAGATCTGGAGGATTGAGGTATTTGGACATTTTAATTACTTCTAGAGGATGATTATCAAATGATTGTTTTCTTCTCCAGTTTCTTTGGTATCTGGCACTACATCTTTCTACTTGTAAGTGGAAGGAAGATACTCTCTGGACAAAAAATTTCTTGTCACATATGGCAGTCAGAGATGCTTTTGTGGTTCTTATCTCCTTTTTCTAAATTTATTCTTTATAAGTTGTGAATTATTGACTGTCAACAATGCATAATAAAAAGTTCACAGATTACTTTTTTTGAACAACAGTCCTGTCATTACTACCTTCCACTTAACTTGGTGTTGTGCATTTAACTTGGTTGCACTTAGCTTGGTTTTATGTATTTTAACATTAGGCGTTCTATTGTCTTCAATATGTCTGCCTTTCTCCCTTAAACATAGTGTTGCAACCATGAACTTGATCTTAAAAAACCAAAAAGCCCGCACTTTGAAAATGATGACTTCAGAACATCTATATATCATAAAAGAAATAAAAGGTTCTGGATATTGATCTAATATGCTGGTTGGAAAAAAGATACATTTCAGAGACTGAAGAAGTGACTAGACTATATGTTTTATTTCACCATTTTGCTCCCTCTTACATTTAATGAGCACATATCTTAGTGGTCACATATTTGTAATGACTCCTTTGCTACCTTTTATATAGCTCTATATTTATTAGTAAATGGTCCATGTCATAAAAGAAAGATTAAACTTTTTCTTTGGTCAATATTGTTTCTGAAACTGACTGCTGAGAGGGAATTTCATTGTAATTAAACTGAGTCTAGGCAAAAATCAGACCTAAATACTACTGAGATAGAGTTTAAGACAGCTTGGAATTTTCTAACTTACAAATTGTATATTTTAACAAAAGCTTCCTGCTTACCACATTGTCTTTTTCTTTACTATATTCTCAGGTTTGAGTTTTCTGTTTGTTTCCTTTTTGAGTTTGTATGTGCTTAGTAGAAGTGAGAAGTTTGCTAGCTGTGTGAATATCACATGAAAGTCATTAAATATTTAAGAAAAGAAAATATATACAAGCTAAAATTAATTGGTGGTTGGATGTCAGCTATTAAACCACAATTTCTTTTTTCAAGCAAAAAATAAGGAGAAAATTAGCTACTTGAGGCCAAATTCTCTTTGAATGGTCTGCCCACTGAGCTAAGTACGCCCTCACTAGACAATATACCAAGTGAGAGCATTTTTTTTTAGAAACTGAATTGGAGTTTAATTTGTTCTTTGCATCCCTACTTCAAGAAAGCTAATATAATACTATTATCAAGAAAGATTCCTTTAATTACATCAAACAATCTATAGACTATTTGACATATATAAATTGACATTTGGATATTTGAAGGTGCTATATAATAAATATAAATACCTGAGGGCACATATATCTAAAGAAACAATGTGTGAGTGTTAATAGTCCTTACAGAGCTGTATCTTGTGATGTTCCTCCAACTTACCTGTGCATTCACTAATTCAGTTCCACTTAGATGGCCAATCAGTTCATGGAGCACAAAGGTAAAATTTCTGCAAAATGTAATGTCAAGTCCCACCTTGAAACCTGACTTGCCTCCCTGTCTAGCTGTATTCTCCTACGTCCAGTTCACAGTGCCTGTAGGCCAATTCTGTAAATCTACATGAACTTCTCCACCCTCAGTGTGACGCAACCCAAGCTATTGATGGAAAATCCAGCTAGCTGCTGCTTAGCTGAGGTCAGAATTTGCTGCAGTGACATTTCAAGTCAGGCTCCCATTTTGTGTGAGTAACCTACCCTGTCTCTGACCACCCATGAGTCAGGTACACCTGATCAAAGCTGAGAACTGGAGCCCACTACCTGGTTTACAGCATACTGTAAGCATTGCCCGTATACTTCTTGAATATTCAAAATAGAAAAAAAGGGGGACTTCAGTGGCGTGTTAATTAGGCCTCTAGGCATAGAGAGGAATATAGACAAAAAACCTTTCTCATCTCCCCTAAGTGTAATTACATATGCCAGGTTTGGACTTTATTATGTTCTACCATGCAGTTTAATCAGGTCGATGTAGTCAATGTCATGATAACAGCAGAACTGAACATATGGCATACAAACTGCACCGATGTAAACGATGCCGGGAACTTACAGTGCAGCAGCCCTCCCTGCCGTGGTATCTTACTCTGCTCCCAGTTTTGCTCCATGATAAGTACAGCGAACAGAGGGCGACAAACAGCCACGGCAGCTCACACTGTCAGGGGCCAGTAACTGTGCTTGCTGACACAATCGAGGAGCCAACAAAGGGCAAGTACTCTGGTAAACCTGATACTTACAAACAAGGATGAACTGGTCAGGGATGTGAAGGCTGGGGACAGCGTTGGCTACAGTGACCATGAGAGGAAGGAGTTCAGGATGCTGAAAGGAGGGAACAAGGCAAAGAGCAGGAGCTAGGGTAGCTAGACTCTCAGGAGAGCAGACACTGGCCTCCTGGGAAACTGCTTGGATGTATCCAATGCCGTCTAGTCCTTGAGAGGAGTCCATGAGGTTGATTTTTCAAGGATCATGTCCCCCAAGCTCAAGAATGGTCCATTCCAGCATGCAGGAAATCAAGCAAAAGTGGCAGGAGGCTGGCACAGATGAATGAAGAGCTCCTGATAAAATTCAGACCTTAAAAAGGAAGCATACAAGCAATGGACACAGGGACAGATGACCCAGGAGGAATACAGAGACACTGTCTAAGCATGCAGGGGTGGGGTTAGGAAAGCCAAAGCCCATCTGGAGTTGAATTTGGCGAGGGATGTAAAGGTCAACAAGAATGACTTTTGAAGGTATATCAGCAGCAAAAGAAAAACTTTAGCCAATGTGGGCACACTGATGAACAGGGCATAGGATGTGGTGACAAAGGTCATGGAAAAGGCCTAAGTACTTGCACCTTCTTCACGTTGATCTTTGTATGTAATGTTTGCCTTCAAGGATCCCAGGCCCCTGAGACATGTGGGAAGCCTGGAGAAAAGAAGGCTTTAGTGGAGGATAGGAACATTTTAAATTGATTGGACATATGCATGTCTATGGGACCTGATGGGATGCACCCATGTCTGCTGAGGGAGCTGGTGCTATCTGATGAAGCCACCCTTTATAGTCCTTTAACTATGGCAATCGGGAGATGGTTACTGAGGAATGGAGAAAGAAAATGTCACTCCTATCTTCAGTTAAGTCCATGATGGAGAATCTGGGGAACTAGAGACCAGTCATCCTCACCTCAGTCCTGGGACTGTGATGGAGAAAATCCTGGAAATGTTTTCTCCAGGATGCACAGGTCACGATCAGGTCTGGTGAGGATGAATAGGGTCAGATGCAGCCCAGTGACTGTCAGGCAGGTCCATGGTGACAGGCAGGCACAAGGTCAGGCTGGGAAGCCAGTGAACCAGTTGGCGTCCAGATCAACAGGGTCCATGGCCAGGCACAGCTGTGGCTGAGCTGGAGACTGACACTCCTATGGTGTCACTGGGACCAGGAATGAAGGCCAAGCTGAAATGGGGCTCGTGGGCCCATGGGCAGGGGGTGTGAATGGAGGCTCCAGGTGAAGCTGGTCATGGCCAGTAAAGTCTGTGAGTGCACTCTGACATACAGGCAATTCCACATAAATATAAGACACTTCTTCCAATGTGGAGGTGGTCAAACAGTGCTTGCTCGGAGAAATTGTGAAGTCTCTGTCCTTGACAATATTCAAAACCAGTCTGGTCCTGAGAAAATTTCTGTGAGCAAGGGGGAGTTGGACTAGACAATGTCAAGATCCAACCTTCTAACGTCCAGGTTTCTGTAATTCTCTGATAACTAGAAACAAACATGAGATTGTATTTAGACTGAGCATGTGTCCATAGGTAACTGCTATGGAATAGCTATCTTTCAATTCACAGTCTATCTTATAGTAACTTAACATTTTTTCAAGCCCTCAATCCTTAAATGTCTTTTTCTGTTCCATAAATCTACAGCGGAGATTCATATCCAAGCACATTTTTTAATTTAACCTATTTCATAAAATTTATGAGTCTCAAATGTATTAAATGAGCATTAAAATGTGTAACTAATTTAAAGGATTGCTATATATACACACCTACATTCTGGACCACAAATATTTTTCATCAGATTCATATGCATGTACAAACACCACACAGATACACTCTTTACATCTCCTTTACATAATACCTTGGTGCTGCAAGAATCTAAGGGTCACAAGAAATCTTGACTCTGCTATTGTGCTCCTGCTGGCTCCATGGACCTCCTGTTGATATCAGTGTGAGTTCTGCATATGGAAGCAATGCAGAATATCTGAACTAAGATCAGTCATGTAGATCTAAGAGAATTTTCCCCTGACTATACAGTATTGCATATTGTGGGCTGTTTTGTTTATACATTATGGATGACTATTCTGATAACTAAGCTTTCATCCTGAAGTTAAAACTCAGTACTTTTCATATCTATATTTTTATACTAAAATCAGATTTCTATTTGCTATTCCCTCAACAGTATTTGTGCAAGACATATTTGTCTCCTCTTCAGAAGGAAAAAAAAACCCCAACCCCCCAAAGAGCTATATAAAAGCAGTTAGTTTTCTTTGTATAGGATACCTGCTGTGCTGATTTGATGCCCGCTCTGGGCACTGATTTAGCAGTCATGCAGCATACTAGATGCATTACAGTAATAATAAATTTACTTAATCCTGCGAAACATACTTGCCACAGTTTTGGTACAACTCCAGTCCAATTTGTGTTAGATTAAAGTTTTAACATTCCCCATGCTCCTAAGGATGGCATTTTACCTCCCCTTAGATACAATTTTTCTACTCTACCAAGGTTAATTAGTAGCCAGATATGCTTGAGAAATTTGGCCCCAAAGCACAATCCTAATAAAACTAATCTGAAGTATACCAAATGATACAGGAATTACTGGAATAACTGAAAATTTTAATATCTTTTTTTATATCTTCTCATCTTTCTAGGTAGCATTTGTCTGAATATACAGGTAAAATACAGGTGAAAACCTGAGCTACAGTCAGCACTATTGGTTAGGAAAACACAGGTTTTCCCTGTGTGGAAAGTAGTGCGAGGACAAGAAGGACAAGATTACCATCATGATTGACATAATTTGTCCGTGTTTATTGAGTGATCTATTTTTGCATTCAGTAAACTTGGTTTAGCTTCTTTTGCTGCGAGAACAATATTTATCTTTAGCTCTTAGGACCCTCAGTCAAAAAGATGCAGTTTCCTTAATGCTGTTGTTGCAAACTCCTTGATTCTGCTGCCTTTGTATGGCTAATTTCCCTATAGTGTTGATCTGATTTTGTTTTTACTCATCTACAGAATTGGAGAAAATATTGATTTTTTTTTTCTTTTTTTTTTTTTTTTTTTTTTAGGAGAACAACAAACTTTAAGCTTTCTTAAAAAAAAAAAAAAAGAGTAAGCATTTGTTATACACACAAAAGCTGACTTGTGATCAATAGAGAAGATACTAATGGTCTGTTTTCCTGTCACTTAACTTTTGATGTAATTCTAGTACCAGCACTTGCAGCAGTGCTGTGCTTCTAAGAAGCCAAAAGGAGCAGAGAGAAGCCCTCGCTAGGTCAGCTAGAATCACAGACTCAGATGAAAGGACCTGATTCCTGTGCACCACCATGTACTTCTACCTTTTCCTTAGGAATATACTAGCATGATTTTTGGCCATTTGAAATAAAGTTGAGCAGAACTTAATATGTTACTGTTGGGCAATTAATGTCATTGAAACAGTGAGCTAGCCATAAACTGCAGATGTAGGTTGGCCAGGAAAAATAGCTTTATGCTTTTAGGGTTATAACTTTTCTAACCAAACAGCTGAAACCTTTTTTAAACCAAAAAATTGATGTGTGACAGGCTGCTAGATGCCATCCAGACTCTTTTCCAGATACTCTGCAAGTTCAGCTTTCCACACAGGGCTGTTATCTTCAATCCCCTCGAATTTTGCTATGCAAAAACTGCACCCAGCTTCACAAGACTAAGTGATACGGACTCTATGCTAGTTAGTTACAATTACCCAGTTTGAAAGTTTTACGGTTAGGATTTTGCTGCTAGACCCATCTTTTTTCATGTTAACTGCTTTCTTATCTGCTTATCATGTTAGCAGTGGCAGTCACTTGTGGGTCTAGGTAGACAAGCAAGCATTGTCCAAATGGACCAGGCTATATTATGCACGCAGAAATATTCCCATATTCCCTGCATTTTATATTAGAGAATATGTTTCTCACTCCTGAAAGGAGTCTATTTATAGTTAGTTCCTTCATTTGCTATCTTTACAACCTGCAGTCTCTGTGCATTTCATGAATTATGATCATTTAAATTTGATGTGTTTTGTACTCCTGTCTGAAGCTAAAGTTTGTGGGGTGTGCCTTGGAGAGAGAAATGCTGTGGGAAATAGTTACAGCACAGTCAAATGACTTGAGGCAATGCTACATTTTGCTGTGCTGCAGTTTTCCTTGGCTAGGGTTGTCGGCTTCCCAGCTTCCATTGAGCCAACTCTAGGGGAAAATGCAGAACTGGAACTGAATCAGCAACCTGTCTGCTTCCTCCCATGCCAGGGTAATGAACATGCCTGTCAGGAAGAGATAGCGGGTCTGTTATCCCCCAGGAACAAGTTTTGCTATTGCATCGGAGTTTTTTACAACTCCTTCACAGGCAATTTCCTCAACCCCAGCACAGAGGTTGGGCACAAATATACCTTCAGTAAGAGTAAGGAACTAATCAAGTTACCTTAGGTAGAGAAAAGATTTCTGCAGTTAGAAATTCCTTGCAACGCACAGAAGCACCATTTTAGAACAAGGAAGAAACATACGTGGAAGCTTAATGTAAAATTGTCTCATTTTGTTATGCAAGATGATTTGACTTAATTAGAGCTCAAGCTTTCTATCCGTGAGAACAAGAGAACGTCAAATTTGCATTAAATATGTAAGATGCAGTTACAGAAAGAAGACAAGGATGGTTTTGAGGCACTAAATAAATATCTCACAATCAGACATCCATAATACTCAAACATAGACATGCACAGATACTTTCCTTGTGCTTTAAAGCATTGTTGTGATCCATGCTGAACAGGAAGGATGGACATTGTGTAAGATGCATAGCATACTATAAGCTTAAAGAGCTCCTAAGTGTAACTACTAGTAAGTCTGGAAATTCAAGAATTAACCTTCAAGTGTTGTTATCTGTCAACTTTCTGTATGACCAAAAGGTAAGTTAAAAGCGAGTCTTGTTCTGCAGCACACTTCCTCATGGCAGTTGTAAGGCACATCTCCAAAGGGGCTGCATCCCAGGAAGATAACCAGATACAGAAGTAGAAAGGAACATCCACCTGCTTACATGGAAGATGAGTCAAGTTGTGCAAAATGTTGTTGAGGAGGTCAGAGAGAAAGAGACTGAACAGATCAAAAAGTTCAGTGCTAAAGCTGGACTGAAAACAATGTTACCCTCTTCCCCCCACACCCCCATGGGGGTTTTGTTGAAACATGGTAAATAAAATTTCTTTTAAAAAATATTTGCAATAACCTGGAGAACTCTAGATCAGCAAACCGGACTTTTCTAGTGGAAAACGGATAGAATTTTTGAAGAACCAAACAGACAGATGAAGCTAACACTTGAAGAAAAAGCTTTGACACAAACATATGCATGGTGTACTCAAGGAGAATCAGTGCAGCCTATCCAAAAGCTGTGTTTTCAAAAATATTAGAGCTCTTTGCATGAGGCAGTGAAAAAGTTAATGGGACAAAGGTTAGTACGCTGACATTTCTGAGAAGACTGTGATTATGTTCTTTAAAAAAAAGAAAAAAGCTCTTAAAAGTATTAAGCCATCATTTTATAAGAATAGTTTTCTCATGGATTTAGTTGTTGAATAAAAGGTAACAAAGTGTGTGCAAATCCCACAGTTTGCCCATACACGGCATGGTGTAACTCCAATTAAAAAGATTGAAAAGGAAGCATTTTTTTCACACAAGAAGTAACACTTGGAATCTGTGTCACAGGATGTTACAGGTGCAAAAAGGAGTTTAAAATTAGTTAAATAATTATTGCAAACGACCATGGAAAATAGGTCTACCACAACGGGCACTTGCAACCTCTGACATAGGAAGTCCTTGCATTACTGTTGGTTAAAGGTCAACAGACTACTTCTAGGACTATGTCTGAGAGATCATCACTCCTTATTTATTCTAGATGGTACTTCTGTCTAGATGTCTATACTGTTTATACTTTTTCTCAAAATATTTTCTACATTTTGTAGTCAAGAGACAGCATACTAGGCTAGTTGGAGCTTTGGTGCAGTCCATCATGTCTGATCTTATGTAGGGTGGACAGGCAGTTTTATGTCACAGTCATTAATTGATATAACCACAGCTGTTATACCTCAGTCATTTTACTACATTACAATAAATTACAAAGGTATGTTCAAGTAAGCACTTCCCCTACATGCTTTGCCTGTGGGCATGATGGAAAATGCCAGCTGGTATCAGAATGGGAATGTGAACAGGGCGTGCAACCACTGCGCACCTTAGCAGCACCTTGCCTTGGCACACAGGAATTTTGAAAAAAGTGTTACCTATCTTTGGTGGCTATTATCTCTGCTGAAACCAAAGTACATGGTTTCCATACCACAAAACATCATGGCTCAGATTGCTTTTGAAGATATTTTTTTCTCAAGCAAGCCACTTTCTTGGAATAGTTCTGGTGTTGGTTTTTAACGTTTTATGGTAATGTTAAGCCTATCATCCATGGACACACGCCTAACACCCCTTGTTTTCATAGTGATTAGTATTAGTCAGTAGTGTTATTGCCTATCTTTTCAAATCTAGCTCTAAGGCCTTTGGGGGGGAGTTGCAGCCCTTGTGTTTTCTTAGATTTTGCTTTTCCTCCAGGTTTTCTTAACATCAGTTTCACTATTTACCTGAAAGGTTAGAAGCTACTCTGCTGTTTTTAAGTTTCCAGATCTTTTAATTTTTGTTTTATGTTGATCTTAGAGGTCTTTTCCAACCTAAAATATTCTATTATTCTATGATTCTGCTTCACAAACTTAAATCCCACAGATTTCGTCTTCCTCCAGACTCAGGTTGTTACATTCACCTCTTCTCCTAAACTTTCTATCTTAAAACAGGAATCAGTATCTTAATCTTTTGACAGCCTTGTTCACCACAGACAATCTTAAATTAAATTTGCAGCAAAAAAGACAAGAATCCTATTGTTGGCTGTAAGCATGAACTCTACAGGGTAGAATGTTTCCAAGATAAATGATTCTTAATAATAAGCACCTAGCACAAGAGGTTATAATTTAAGTTTTTAGAAAGCAACTATGTAACAAAAGAAATTGGTTTTGATGTCCTGTTAACCTGGAAAAGTAGTACGTTGAGGCTGATTTGGATCCAATGGCTGGAACAGTGCAGGGGAGATACAAACAGGAATTATACTTTCTTTTTTTTTTAACAGGGACACTGGTCACGGATAGCATAGCTAACTGCTGGATTGATGTTTCTAGAGGAACATGCCTTAAAGTAACGGCTTTTTAATTTGAATATATCTTTCTGTTTATTCTTTTATATTTAGAATCCAACACCTTTTTTTTTCTTATCTTGCTTATTTTATGTGATG
>NW_009259859.1:212504-224993 GCF_000687185.1 Egretta garzetta
GATAGAATTTTTGAAGAACCAAACAGACAGATGAAGCTAACACTTGAAGAAAAAGCTTTGACACAAACATATGCATGGTGTACTCAAGGAGAATCAGTGCAGCCTATCCAAAAGCTGTGTTTTCAAAAATATTAGAGCTCTTTGCATGAGGCAGTGAAAAAGTTAATGGGACAAAGGTTAGTACGCTGACATTTCTGAGAAGACTGTGATTATGTTCTTTAAAAAAAAGAAAAAGCTCTTAAAGGTATTAAGCCATCATTTTATAAGAATAGTTTTCTCATGGATTTAGTTGTTGAATAAAAGGTAACAAAGTGTGTGCAAATCCCACAGTTTGCCCATACACGGCATGGTGTAACTCCAATTAAAAAGATTGAAAAGGAAGCATTTTTTTCACACAAGAAGTAACACTTGGAATCTGTGTCACAGGATGTTACAGGTGCAAAAATGAGTTTAAAATTAGTTAAATAATTATTGCAAACGACCATGGAAAATAGGTCTACCACAACGGGCACTTGCAACCTCTGACATAGGAAGTCCTTGCATTACTGTTGGTTAAAGGTCAACAGACTACTTCTAGGACTATGTCTGAGAGATCATCACTCCTTATTTATTCTAGATGGTACTTCTGTCTAGATGTCTATACTGTTTATACTTTTTCTCAAAATATTTTCTACATTTTGTAGTCAAGAGACAGCATACTAGGCTAGTTGGAGCTTTGGTGCAGTCCATCATGTCTGATCTTATGTAGGGTGGACAGGCAGTTTTATGTCACAGTCATTAATTGATATAACCACAGCTGTTATACCTCAGTCATTTTACTACATTACAATAAATTACAAAGGTATGTTCAAGTAAGCACTTCCCCTACATGCTTTGCCTGTGGGCATGATGGAAAATGCCAGCTGGTATCAGAATGGGAATGTGAACAGGGCGTGCGACCACTGCGCACCTTAGCAGCACCTTGCCTTGGCACACAGGAATTTTGAAAAAAGTGTTACCTATCTTTGGTGGCTATTATCTCTGCTGAAACCAAAGTACATGGTTTCCGTACCACAAAACATGGCTCAGATTGCTTTTGAAGATATTTTTTTCTCAAGCAAGCCACTTTCTTGGAATAGTTCTGGTGTTGGTTTTTAACGTTTTATGGTAATGTTAAGCCTATCATCCATGGACACACACCTAACACCCCTTGTTTTCATAGCGATTAGTATTAGTCAGTAGTGTTATTGCCTATCTTTTCAAATCTAGCTCTAAGGCCTTTGGGGGGGAGTTGCAGCCCTTGTGTTTTCTTAGATTTTGCTTTTCCTCCAGGTTTTCTTAACATCAGTTTCACTATTTACCTGAAAGGTTAGAAGCTACTCTGCTGTTTTTAAGTTTCCAGATCTTTTAATTTTTGTTTTATGTTGATCTTAGAGGTCTTTTCCAACCTAAAATATTCTATTATTCTATGATTCTGCTTCACAAACTTAAATCCCACAGATTTCGTCTTCCTCCAGACTCAGGTTGTTACATTCACCTCTTCTCCTAAACTTTCTATCTTAAAACAGGAATCAGTATCTTAATCTTTTGACAGCCTTGTTCACCACAGACAATCTTAAATTAAATTTGCAGCAAAAAAGACAAGAATCCTATTGTTGGCTGTAAGCATGAACTCTACAGGGTAGAATGTTTCCAAGATAAATGATTCTTAATAATAAGCACCTAGCACAAGAGGTTATAATTTAAGTTTTTAGAAAGCAACTATGTAACAAAAGAAATTGGTTTTGATGTCCTGTTAACCTGGAAAAGTAGTACGTTGAGGCTGATTTGGATCCAATGGCTGGAACAGTGCAGGGGAGATACAAACAGGAATTATACTTTCTTTTTTTTTTAACAGGGACACTGGTCACGGATAGCATAGCTAACTGCTGGACTGATGTTTCTAGAGGAACATGCCTTAAAGTAACGGCTTTTTAATTTGAATATATCTTTCTGTTTATTCTTTTATATTTAGAATCCAACACCTTTTTTTTTCTTATCTTGCTTATTTTATGTGATGGAGATTACATACAAGAAATATCTTTGCAATAATCTTTTGATTAGCAAAATTATTATTTGTAGGTTTTATTTTTAAATGTCTCACTAAGGTGCTTATGACCAAAGAGAAGAGTTCAAAGTGCTCTTTGAAGAAGAAAGCAAATCATGATAACAGCAAAGTGTAAAGACAAAGTAAATTTAGGATAGTCTACAGGTTGAAGATGATATTCTGTCATGAGGATGATGGAATTCCTTGAAGAGTCTTTGGTGATTGCAGTGTAATCCATAAGAAGTGGTGGTTTCTTTCTGCTTTTCAGTCCTTCTTATTCATTTTCCTCTGCTGCTCCTTGCTTCTTTCTTCTCTTCCACTCTGGCATGGGTTGCCCATGGGCTGCAGTCCCTCAGGGGAGTCCCTACCCCAGGGTGGGATGCCTGCAGCCACAGTCCGTTCAGGGCTGTACCTCCTCCAGCACAGAGCACCTCCTCCCAAGAGTGAGTTTCCAGCCTCTTCTCTTAAAATGTTTGAAGGCTTTCATTAATATTTTTTTGTTGTTATTGATATACCTGGCAACTGAACAATTAATATGATCTTTACTTTACTTGTAGTTTAACCCCAGACATCAGCGAAGTACCACACAGCCGCTCGCTCACTCTTCCCCCTCAAATCCCCAGTGGGATGGGAGAGAGAATCAAGAAAAAAAAAAAAAAGTAAAACCTGTGGGTAGAGATAAAGACAGTTTAATAGGACAGCAAAGGAGGAGAAAAGAAAAAAAAAATATACCAAACAATTGATGCACAATGCAATTGCTCACTACCCGCTGACCGATGCCCAGCCCATCCTCAAGCAACAATCACTCTCCCCCAGTCAACTTCCCCCAGTTTCTATACTGAGCATGATGTCATATGGTCTGGAATAGCCCTTTGGCCAGTTGGGGTCAGCTGTCCTGGCTGTGCTCCCTCCCAGCTTCTTGTGCACCTGGCAGAGCAGGGGAAGCTGAAAAAGTCCTTGACTGGTGTAAGCACTGCTCAGCAACAACTAAACCATGAGTGTGTTATCAACATTCTTCTCATACTAAATCCGAAACATAGCGCTGTACCAGCTACTAGGCTGAAAATTAACTCTGTCCCAGCTGAAATCAGGACAGCCTGGTTGTAAAAGTATGTCACACAGATGCTCACACACCCAGGAACCAGGCCACTGAAGAACATCAAAACAACCAGCAGGTGGATCAGGCTGCTAAGATTGAAGTGGCTCAGGTGGATCTGGACTGGCAGCATAAGGGTGAATTATTTACAGCTCCGTGGGCCCATAATACCTCAGGTCATCAAGGAAGAGATGAAACACACAGATGGGCTTGTGATCGAGAGGTAATACATTATTTTTTGTGAATACTTTAGGAAAGTTCTTTGAAGGTTATTCTAACTTTTATGCATACATGTTTAGTAGCTATTCTTAAGAAAAACCAGTTTTTAGTCATATGTCTTCACAGAAGGCTCTTAATTTCAAGGGAAAAGTGTAACTTTTCTGGAAGGAAAATTTGACTAAAAAACTTTGGTTTATTGTAAAAAACTTATTGTGACTAAACAACCCCAAATGAAACAATATTTCAATGGAAATTAAAAAAAAAATAGCAACTTTTGAAAATATTAACCAAAAACCAATGTTAGGGTAAAAACCAAAAAAAGTTCTGCACAGGCTGCTTCTGCAGGGGGGAAACATTTGAGTTTCCTTTTCACGTTTAATGTGACTACCTTCTGAAATTTAATGTTAGAGTGTATGTATAGGTAAGTGTTCAGAGCAACCAGATTTCAGATGTATATGCATCCATGTATGTGCATGAATGCTTCTGTCTAAATCCTGGTTGTAGTTATGCGGTAATGGTAATGTGATGTGAGATTTATTTAAAAGATAAAATGCAGATAAAAAGTGATAGTAATCACAGTGTTGGCAAAGAATTCTCCACTATCATTCCCTTTGGATGAAATAATTTGAAACAAAAAACCCCACCCTATTAAAAAAAAAAACCAAAGAAACCCCACCTATTTTCAAACACTGGATATACTTGGGTAAATCATAATTTTCTCACAAGCAGAAAGGTTAAATTTTTCCTTCAAATAAGTATTGTGAGATACTCTGTCATCTCTCAGACACACTGATGGGCATCAATAAGCATACTAACTTTTTTGATCCTTTTGCAATCATATTCATTTTTTGTTGTGCCGTTATTATAAATGTGTGATCAAAGAACATTAAATGATGGTCTAAAGGGCAGCCTTCACCTTTTATATGTTAGTGAAATCAGGTGAGGAAATGTTTTGCCAAATCAAAAGAATACTACGTCTGTCAAGTTAGCTTAAAACTGTTCAAAGCCTAAAGAATAAGTTTGAAAATTCATCAGGTGTTACAAGATAAAGGGAAAGTTGTACGAGGTTAGACTCTAACGAACAAAGCCATACCCTTTTAAGCTCATCAAGATAGAAATGTATTTCAGTGCAATTTTAAGATGTCTTTTTGCAACAATAAGTTGCATGTTCTAAGGTGATATAAACCTCTTATTGTTGGCTGTGGACGTCTAATCATGGATCTGAAAGTGTTTGAGCTGGTGAAGCTTTGTTTGAGAAGATATTCATAAAAGGTTTATAAAACAGCCTTTCCAATAGCCTCAGTATCTAATCTGCTCTTAAAGCTGATGTGAGCAAGAAATGACTCACACCATTTAGGGAGGTGATGATATGATCCAAGTAATTCTGAGGTTTTTTTCATTGCTCTGACACAGATTCTCACTTTAATTTTGAGCACACTAATTACATTAACACTTATAAATTCTGTTTTCTGCATCTGTGTAACAGGGATAGTGATAATTAGTTATATCACAGGTTTGCTTGAAAGTTTAATTCTTTAATACATTAAACAAAATCAGTATAATTATTTATATTATTATGTTAAGTTTTGTTATAAATAATGTGAGCTAGAGTATCAAGCATTTTTTCATTTCTGAATTAATACCTAGGTACATTTCCCAGATTTAAAAATGCAAAAAAATCCCACTTACTCATTTTTCTGGGTTTGATGCCACTGAAGTCCATGAGAGTTGTCCCTCTGTTTTAAGGAGGAACCACACTTAGCTCAGTGGATAACTTGTTGTTCACATGCTGCAACTTTATAAAAAATATACAGACCAAAATGTCAATAGCATTTCTACCACATGGACTGAACAATCCAGGAGACAGATTAGTCATGCAGAAAAATGTTTTTCTCTTCTACTTGTCATTTTTGCGATCAGTTCTAGTTTCTATGGAAAGAAGCAAAGAAGCTGATTCAGGAAACAGAAATATGCAGTGGTATTTTTGCTTTTGCTTTCTCATTAAAAGGGAAAGCAAAAGCAAAATATGAAATATTACTTCCAATATAACGTTCCAAAAGACAATTAGAAGACTGTCTGTAAAAAAGCAAAATAAAAAAAGCTTTTACAGAGATATTATATACTCAAACACCAACGTTTACACCTTAGATTCAAAGGCATTTTGAGGATGGAAATCAAGAACTTTAAAAGATTGCTATTTCCAAAATTTTCCTATGCTAAAATGCTGTACTTAACATCCCAACTGCAGTGTTATAGAAACTTGAGACAGCATGCTTGAACTTCTCTCAGTTATGAGCAAATTGGTATAAGTATCTATTTATGAAGTCCACTAGGGATAATTATGATTTACAGCCCTGAATCTTCTTCTGCAGCTAGAAAACAGGAATAAAGAGGAGCTGTATCTTTCTTATAAAATGCCAGTGAAGGAGAACAGATAATTTTATCTCATTGTTCTGTTTCTGCTCTAAGGATGTTACCATGTTGTAAAATAACTGAATACAACTCAGAATAATTACTGGGCCATGGATTGCAAGCTAAAACTTCCTTCTCCAAGAGTATGTCCCAAACCCAAAGTTGGATATTCATGCTTTCTTTGACAACCTTTCTTTCCTGAGAATTAATCTTTAAACTTGGGGAAAAAAAAAATCAAGTAGGTAAGAGTACCAATATCACAGAATAGCTTAAAGCCTAGTTGTTGCAATACCCATTCTCATTAGAAATGTAGCTTCAGGCTGAAATAGGCATTGAACCAGGTTTGGCACTTCACTGGAGTGTTGTGGTATTGGGCTCTTTTGGAAGGAAAGAAGTGGTATCAGCTGTGTGTTGTGGGCAGGCTGATCATGCGTGTATGTATTTGATATTCTTGGGGCATGCCAACTGGCTCAAAGCCTTCCTAGATGATAAGTGGAGGACTTCTGTTAGGGGATACTAATCAGACATTAGTGGTATACCGTTGTTGAGCTGTTCAGTTCTGCCAAGACTGAAGCAGCTACAAGCCTGCCCAGAAGAAAAGTTTTAGGAATATAAACCTCAGAATCTTAGGTGCTTCAGACATACTGGTCATTAGCCTCAGTTTTGGAGGATCAGTAATTGGTTAAGACAGTTGCCAGCTCAAAACACTAATGTAGCTACACCCTTCACCTCACAATTCAGGTTCTCTTGGGCTGCCTGGGCACATGTTTTAATGCCATGTGAGGCACCCTACAGCCTTCAAGGCATCCACAGAGGACCCATGGTGTCACATAGGGCACAGGCGAAACTTCTGCCCTGCTGGGCTAGAAAGCAAAAGCCAGGCAGGATATGTTAGGATGTCTAAAGTGACAGTAGGTAACTATGCACAAATGCTGAATTGAGGTCTTGATGTCCACTCTATGGGCAGATGTGAAGCACCTAGTTTTTACACTGGCACTGAAATGAGTTAGTGTTAAACTAGGCAACTTCATTCAATTGTGCCCTTGACACCCAGCAGGCACCGATAAGAAAGACCTCTTTCAAAGAAGAAAATTGTGTTGCTTATACACATGGACTCCAATTTAAACCTCTTCATGTGGATTTTTTTTCTTAAAGTCACTTTTATGTTGTCCATTACATTCATTTTCTGCACTCCACATCTTGAAATGCAAGAACCCCTGGGATCCTCAGACACTACAGATGGAAAAATGGACAAGAAGTATGTTGCATTTAATTTCTATAGAGAATGTTTTCAGTTCTGTCTGGCTGCTCTGATTTTCGCTCCTGTGGTGTCTGCAGATACATTCATCAATCTGCCTCAGGGTCAAAACTGAGATACACCTTTCTTCAACTGGCAAGGTGACTACGGTTCCAAAGTTGAAGGCATGATCACTAGTGATGCAACATTTTATGTTTATTTGAATACTAGTAATTTAGTATTATTTCAGTGATGCTTGCAATTAAGTGCTATAAAAGTCCTTCTTACCTTTTATAATTCTGAGCCAAGTTCTAGGCTTCCCAGATGTTCAGGGTGATGGTCATTTTAAGGCAATGAACTTCCTACTGTTGCTTTGCTAATCTACTCCAGCCTTTTGCAAGTAGAATTCCTGGAGTCAGCATGGTGGGACTCAGAGGTTCCAAATATTTTCATAAGCCTGACGTGGGTATATCTCATGACAAAACTTGAATACAGAGAATCACTAGTGACAGACAGAGTCAGCTTCCTTTAAACCATGTCCCCTTAAGTGAGCAATTTGTTGCAGTCAGCAAGTGTATTTTTGTATATTTATTTCTTTCATTGTTTTAGTAGCTTCGGCATTTAGTATTGAGTTTTACAAACTTATGCAACAGAGTTTATTACACTGAAAAACAAGTAGAGTTAATTAAAGAATTTTTTCTTTTTATTTTGAGTAATCTTTTGATGATTTATGTAATCATGTATACATTTTTACACTAGACTAATTCCTAGTCTTGATTGGGAAAAAACCGAAAACAAAACCCTCTGTCCATGGATTTACTGTTTCAAAACCCAATTGAATACTGTAATGAAGCACTATATAAAGTGCTGACACTGCCTCTGTGAATCGAGGGGGTTTTTTTACGTGAATTCCTGAGTCATTGACCATTACAATCACAGCTAAATCGATGTCCTTATTTTCTCCAGGGCATTAACAGAACAAGGACAGGCCAATGAGGAGGTAATACTGCCATTGTGGAATAATGGTCTACCAGCTGAATAGTTGGTGATGAAACATTATGAGCATGAACCATCGCTTTTTAGAAAATTTTGAGACTTTAGAGAATAGTGACAGTATCTTCAGTCTCTGTCATTAGAGCTTGTAAGATGAGAATAACCTTCTGCTCATTTTTTAAATATTCACACAGAGTCTAACAGTTAGTTGGCCTCATCTCTGAACTGATAGAGAAAAAATGTATCCATACGCTTCTCCTTTTCTACTTGAATAAATGCTGACTTCTCCTCTTTTACTTCGTTATTTAGGTATGAACACTCCTTCTTTCAGACCTTCCAAAACTGACATAGCAGATTTTTGAACTTGCTGCCTAAGACCTGATAAAAATTTCAAAGAATTGAATTTCAAAATTCATTTTAAAATTCTTGTCCTTTAAACCAAACAAGATCTGAGATGCAAGTAGATTTTTACTTTATCCAGGACAAGCTATTATCATGACATAAATAAAGTAAAGGCGAGTGTGTAAAGTGCTGAAACAATGTTTAAAAGGAAATAGTAATTAACAAATTGTATCTTTTCATTCCATTGCCCTACTTTCTCTTCCTGAAGTAGAACTGATTAAGATATATTGCAATCTGTATTTCATACCATAAAAGTATCTCTATCTAAAAATAAAATAAATAAAAAAAGGTGAAAGTTGCCTCCATAGAAATAAAGGTTAAAGCTAAGAGTCTTTTATGGCATACAGGGAAATATAATAACTGAGGATATGGCTTGAGTGGTAGGTCATGATGGAAAGCTTCTTTTTATAAAAATCTAGGGTTTTTTTTTTTCTAGAAAGCTGGAGAGACAACAGAAATGTTTTGTGTAGGAATTGCTTTCATAAGTTTCTGCTCACGTGTGTATGTTCATATGTGTTGCAGGGCAGGGAAGGGATGGCACACAGTTCTCTCTAGAAGATTAATGCAAATTGACTTGGCGTGCAAGCTTTAAAATTTAAACTGTTGAAGAAGTAAGATCACACAATTATTTTCAGTGCTGATTATGGAGCTAAAAGGCTTCTGAGCTTAGTGAGAAATTCTAAGGAATGACAGCAGCATTTATTCATTCAAAAAACCCAGCACCAACACAAGATTTCAAGTACCTTAGTCAAATGTTCCCTGCAATCTATATTGTGCTTCCACTTCTATGGCCAGACAATAATCTCTTCAAACTTTTTTTTTCTTTTAGAAGGTAGTCAGCCTGTCACCTTTGACAATATTTATCTAATGTAGTTGTGAAAAAGAGGAACTAGAAATTACTTCTCACCAGAAATTTAAGTTATAGTGAACATAACTTCCTGCCTTCCATCCTTTTTACTGAGCCATGTAAACTCATACATTGTAATTGAATGAAAGGCACCCAAATATTGCTCTTACTCAAGAGCAAGGTAGGTGCCCTATGCATATATATGTAAGTATATGAATTTATAAGTACAAATTCCTTAATGTGTTAATATGCCGTGCACAATAGAAGAACCTGTTTCTTACAAAAAAAAATCTACAGTGCAAAGCATTTTTATAACTATATCAGATGTTATGATTGCAATGGTCAGCTAGAAACCTTGCTCTTGGTTTATAGGAGCTCATCAAAATCTAGAATGGCACCTTTTCCAAAACATTGTTGAGTGTAAAATAGAACAATGAAGTTGGTATGATTATGCTTTATAATTTATGCATGTTAAAATGTTCCTATATTCGATATCTTGTTCATTTTTGATTGGTAAATATACTAAAATAAATAGTTGGAAACAAGTGGAAATATATTAATAAAATTAAACTGTGAGCTAAAGAGGTGGTCTAAAAGAAATATTGAGATTCTCCAGGTCCATTTTCAATTACAGTGTTGGACAGCATCAGTAGGCCTCACAGTGACTGTAGCAGTCGTGGCCCGGGATGATCTGTACAGCTTTGGGAACCTAGCCCTGGACACGCTTGGGAAGGTTGTTGAACTCTGCTTTTGGTGTCTCCATTGCAGTGTTTAGAGTAGAAGAGGTATTATTAGATGTGAACTACTACTTCTATATGGTAAATGAAAATCAGTATTAGTATTAGCCAGACTGATTGGCAGTCCACCAATATTTTTAATCATTTTTTGCTCTTCATTTGTTGACAGGCTGTGTCAGGAAAGGTCAGAATCTGTATTCTGAGATGAATAGTCTCACAATGAACAGGGCTGTTGGTCTTTTGCCTTTTCTTATGCTTTTTCTTTCTTTTTGTTCCTTTGCGAGCATTAAAAGAATGAGCGTATAGATACAACTTAGTGTTTTCAGTATGTTTATTTTACCTGATTCTGTATCTTTAATGCAGTTAACGCAGTTAATGTATCAAATATCCAGTCCATTTTCTGACTTTTCAACCATGAATGATAGCCAGCAGGTAAAGTCTAAGCCAGACCAGCAATTACAGCTGCATGGTAGAAAGAGTGTAGCAATCAGTAAGGGAAACTGTTCTTCCCATTCCTCCTTTCTTGTGTCTTGCTACAGTCTGGGATCATGACAGTCTGCAGCACAACAGTCAGGCTGCACCAGAGTCTAGGAATATGCCATACATAATAACAGGATTTTTGTTCTCCATTTAATACAGGTTTTGCTACTGTGATCCATATCTGCGTCACTTTGATCACCTTAAAAAAAAATAAAAAAAAAAAATCTGCAAATTATCACTTTGATCACCTTAAAAAAAAAAATAGAAAAAAATCTGCAAATTCAAGCACAAAGGCTTGCTGAGTAAGCTGGGTGACTTACTGTGAAAGCCATGTTCTGAGGTCTGTACAGACTTCCTTCAACTTTCTGGGTGGATTTTAATGCAATAAAATTCCATCAGATTTTAAGGAATTAATTCAGGCAGGTTATCTATCACCACCTGAGAGCCACTTGTGTTAGAAGGCTTTCACATTAGGGAGCTGGTCATAGTGTTTGACACTCTTGATTCAGTACAGTCTAAGATGACTGGACATCTTTTCTGGCATATCATGTTTGCTGGACCCAAGGAAAAGTAGGGGATTTGAGGAGGTAAGGATCTGTATAAGGTTTTTATGAAGATCGGGGGGTTCTGGCTTGTTGCTGTGCTATCTGCTGATCATTGTCTGTGTCAGTGTTGCACTTGACTTTGAATCTTTATATTTGAATTATTTTTAAAAGAAAATGGAAGAATATAATACAGACACTGGAGAATACTGAGCTGGGAGAATACATCTCCCTGGTACAGTGGGATATATTTAGTCGTATGGGATGAAGTTAGCAGAGGTGTCTGACACAAAGATCTATTAGGCTGTCACACAGTCTCCCAAGAGAAATGGTGGAATCCCTACTACTGGCAATATTTAGAATTTGATTAGAGAAAGCACTAGAAAATGTGCTGAAAGGAGCAATCATGTTTGACAGGAGCTCTTAATAGATGATCTGTTCTTTTCCATCCCTAATTTATCTAATTGCATGCTCAAACTTGAGGGAATGACAATTTAAAGACTACCTCTAAGTATCTCAATAAGTATTAACTGCTTTTTACTGTTTTGCTCATTATTATAGTCACAAATGAGAAGTCCCATCAGATTCTACATGTTTGCTTTTAATTATACTTGGCCTTTCTGCAATAATTCCTGTACAAATTGTGCTAGTTAAGTTCACTCTTCTTACATATCTTTTAAAACCAAGAAGAAAATTCTGCATTACATCTAATCCTTGTGTTTTATACATCATGCTAAACTGTATTTCCTAGTCTGACAATGTATGTTAGAAAATGAAATATTATCGTTTAGAAGGTGCGGTGAGTAGGCACTTTCTTTTTTATTCCTGTACAGTACACAGGACCAAGAAGGATTTCCAGGAACATTTTAAGTCAAACATGATTAGCAGCAGCGCAAACATTACTACATTCACTTTAAGCAGCACTTGTATAATAAGTTTATTCATTGTCTTAAGCAGGAAAAAAAATTAGTTCATATCTTCTGCAACTGATATCAACTTAACATTTACTTTCCCTAGTACTAGATTAATTTTCATAGCTTTTAAAATATACCTCTCTTTTGCAGTAAGTTTCATCATGTCAACTCTTCAGAATTTAAGTTTGAATGAAAAAAAAGTTTTGATCAATTCAAATATATAAACTGATGAGACACTATTCAGGTTGCAACTTCAAAAATGAAATTAAAGGTATCATGGAACTGGTGAAATACTATTTAGCTGTATAGCTTAAAACAATGCCAAATGAGAATAACCAGTTATGTCTTCTAAATACTGCTTTATGGTCTTTTATAAGGTAAGAAAATAAATGTAAGTGTTAAAATGTTTATGTAAAGAATCAAAAATTATGCAAACTGCATAAATTACATAAGACAATTTAAAATTCATTGCCCAAATTTATTTTCAGGAATATGTTTCTCAAAAATTAGATTCTAGGAAATATGTGATGAACTATCTCTGTAAC